>NC_036858.1:65555515-65593015 GCF_002910315.2 Salvelinus sp. IW2-2015 | reverse complement strand
ACTGTATCTCATACTGTATCTCATACTGTATCTCCTACTCTATCCACTACTGTATCTCATACTGTATCTCATTCTGTATCTCATACTGTATCTCATTCTGTATCTCATACAGTATCTCATTCTGTATCTCATACTGTATCCCATTCTGTATCTCATACTGTATCTCAATTCTGTATCTCATTACTGTATCTCATACTCTATCCACTTCTGTATCTCATACTGTATCCCCTAATCAATTTCACAACTGTATCTCATACTGTATCTCATAATGTATCTCATACTCTATCCACTACTGTATCTCATACTGTATCTCATTATGTATCTCATACTGTATCTCCTACTCTATCCACTACTGTATCTCATACTGTATCTCATACTGTATCATGTTCTAATCTCATGCTTGTATCTCATGCTGTATCTCATATTTCCAACTCATACTGTATCTCATACTGTATCATGTTCTATCTCATGCTGTATCTCATGCTGTATCTCATATTCCAACTCATACTGTATCTCATACTGTATCATGTTCTATCTCATTATGTATCTCATGCTGTATCTCATGCTCTATCATATTCCAACTCATACTGTATCTCATGCTGTATCTCATGCTGAGTATCTCATGTTCTAGCTCATACTATATCTCATGCTGTATCTCATACTATATCTCATGCTGTATCTCATACAGTATCTCATGCTGTATCTCATGTTTAAAATGGCGCCGGAGAGAAATGGCAGCAGTTTGACAGGCGCCCACCAATTGTACTATAATGTGTTTTTTTTGGCGTTATTTGTTAACTTATTTTGTACATAATGTTTCTGCAACCGTATCTTTTTGGCAAAAAAAGAGCTTCTGGATATCAGGACAGCGATCACTCACCTCGGATTAGACAAAGATTTTTTCTTCAACAAGCAAGACGCACAGGACATTCTCCAAACACCCGACAGGGCCAACATCCCCGTTATTTGCAAGAGGAAGAAACGCAGGTACAGGGGACACAGAGCGGGATGCCTCGTGAGGACCCGCAGAAGGCGAGTGGGAAAGCTGCCGTTACCGTCAATATTACTCGCCAACGTGCAATCATTGGACAATAAATTAGACGAGGTACGATCACGAATATCCTACCAACGGGACATCAAAAACTGTAATATCCTATGTTTCACGGAATCGTGGCTGAATGACGACATGGATATTCAGCTAGCGGGATATACGCTGGAACCAGCAAGATAGAACAGCACACTCCGGTAAGACGATGGGGGGGGCAGTCTGTGCATATTTGTAAACAACAGCTGGTGCACGAAATCTGAGGAAGTCTCTAGATTTTGCTCGCCTGAAGTAGAGTATATTGTGATAAATTGCAGGCCACACTACATGCCTACAGAGTTTTCAGATATACTTTTCGTGGCTGTTTATTTACCACCATAGACAGATGCTGGCACTAAGACCGTACTCAGTCAACTGTATAAGGAAATAAGCAAACAGGAAACCACTCACCCAGAGGCGGCGCTCCTAGTGGCCGGAGACTTTAATGCAGGGAAACTTAATCAGTTCTACCAAATTTCTATCAACATGTTAAATGTGCAACCAGAGGGGAAAAAATGCTAGATCACCTGTACTCCACACACAGAGACGCGTACAAAGCTCTCCCTCGCCCTCCATTTGGTAAATCCGACCACAACTCTATCCTCCTGATTCATTCTTACAAGCAAAAAATTAAGCAGGAAGCACCAGTGACTCGGTCTATAAAAGAGTGGTCAGATGAAGCAGATACTAAACTACAGGACTGTTTTGCTATCACAGACTGGAACATGTTCCGGGATTCTTCCGATGGCATTGAGGAGTACACCACATCAGTCATTGGCTTTATCAATAAGTACATAGAAGACGTCATCCCCACAGTGACTGTACGTACATACCCCAACCAGAAGCCATGGATTACAGGCAACATTTGCACTGAGCTAAAGGGCAGAGCTGCCGCTTTCAAGTTGCGGGACTCTAACACGGAAGCTTACAAGAAATCCTGCTATGCCCTGCGACGAACCATCAAACAGGCAAAGCGTCAATACAGGGCTAAGATTGAGTCATACTACACCGGCTCCGACGCTCGTCTTATGTGGCAGGGCTTGCAAACTATTACAGACTACAAAGGGAAGCACAGACGCGAGCTGCCCAGTGACACGAGCCTGCCAGACGAGCTAAATCACTTCTATGCTCGCTTCAAGGCAAGCAACACTGAGGCATGCATGAGAGCATCAGCTGTTCCGGACGACTGTGTGATCACGCTCTCCGTAGCCGCCGTGAGTAAGACCTTTAAACAGGTCAACATACACAAGGCTGCTGAGTCCAGACGGATTACCAGGAAGTGTGCTCCGAGAATGTGCCGACCAACTGGCAGGTGTCTTCACTGACATTTTCAACATTTCCCTGATTGAGTCTGTAATACCAACATGTTTCAAGCAGACCACCATAGTCCCTGTGCCCAGGAACACAAAGGCAACCTGCCTAAATGACTACAGACCCGTAGCACTCACGTCCGTAGCCATGAAGTGCTTTGAAAGGCTGGTAATGGCTCACATCAACACCATTATCCCAGAAACCCTAGACCCACTCCAATTTGCGTACCGCCCAACCTGATCCACAGATGATGTAATCTCTATTGCACTCCACACTGCCACTACAGCTCAGCGTTCAACACCATAGTACCCTCAAAGCTCATCACTAAGCTAAGGATCCTGGGACTTAACACCTCCCTCTGCAACTGGATCCTGGACTTCCTGACAGGCAGCCCCTAGGTGGTAGCAACACATCTGCCACGCTGATCCTCATCACTGGAGCCACCCAGGGGTGCGTGCTCAGTCCCCTCCTGTACTCCCTGTTCGCCCACGACTGCATGGCCAGGTACGACTCCAACACCATCATTAAGTTTGCAGACACAACAGTGGTAGGCCTGATCACCAACAACGACGAGACAGTCTATAGGGAGGAGGTCAGAGACTGTACCATGCTGTATCTCATATTCCAACTCATACTTTATCTCATATGGTATCATGTTCTATCTCATAACGTATCTAATTCTGCATCTTATACTGTATCTCATTTTCTATGTCATGATGTATCTCATACTCTATCTCAGTTTTTATTCATTGCTGTTCTCATCACTGTATACTGATCGATTTCGATTCATGCTGTATCTCATACTGTATCTCATATGCTGTGTCTCTACTGTATCTCATACTGTGTCTCATCTGCTGTATCTTCATTACTGTATTCCCATGCTGGTATCTCATGCTGTATCTCTACTGTATCTCATGTTGTTCTCATACTGTATTCATACTGTATCTCATGCTGTATCTCATTCTGTATCTCATTCTGATATTTCATGCTGTATCTCATACTGTATCTAATGCTGTATCTCATCTGTATCTCATTCTGTATTATGTTCTATTTCATACTGATCTCATTTTCTATATCATGCTGTATCTCATACTGTATCTCATTTTCTATATCATGCTGTATCTCATACTGTATCTCATGCTGAATCTCATGCTGTACCTCATACTGTATCTCATGCTGTACACATGCTGTATCTCATACTGTATCTCAGACGTATCTCATCGTGTATCTCATGCTGTATCTCATTTGTTATCTTCATGTGCTTTCTCTACTGTATCTCATCGTATTCATATGTTTAATCTGCTTATCTCATACTGTATCTCATGCTGTATCTCATGCTGTATCTCATAGTGTATCTTTCTGTATTTCATGCTGTATCTCACGCTGTATCTCATACTTTATCTCATGTTCTATCTCATGCTGTATCTCATACTGATCTTGCTGTATCTCATTGTGTATCTCATACTGTGTTCATGCTGTATCTCATACTGTATCTCATGCGTATCTCATGCTGTACCTCTACTGTATCTCATGCTGTATCTCATACTTATCTCATTTGTATATCATGTTCTATTCTACTCGCATCTCAATTTCTATATCATGCTGTATCTCATACTGTATCTATTTTCTATAATCATGCTGTATTCATACTGTATCTCATTTCTATATCATGCTGTATCTCATACTGTATCTCATAGTTCTTTCTCATTACTGGTATCTCATGTTCTGGTATCTCATTTGTATCTCATGCTGTCTCCGTTACTGTATCTCATGCTTGCTCATACTGTAATTCAATGGTATCTCATTGTGTATCTCATGCTGTATCATACTGGTACTCATAGTTCTTTCTATACGTGTATCTCATACGGTATCTCATTGTGTATCTCATGCTGTATCTCATACTGTATCTCATGCTGTATCTATACTTTATCTCATGTTCTTTCTCATACATCTATCTGCGTCATCGGTATTCATATGTATATCATGCGTGTATCTCATACTGTATTCTGCTTGTATCTCATACTGCATTTTCTATATCATGCTGTATTCCATACTGTATCTCATATTGTATCTCGTACTGTATCTCATACATGTATCTCATGCTGTATTCATTCTGTATCTCATGCCGTATCTCATGCTGTATCTCATACTTTATCTCATGTTCTATCTTCATGCGTATCTATACTGTATCTCCATGTTCTTTCTCATACTCTTCTCATACGGTATCTCATAATGTATTTATCATGCTGTATTCTCATACTGTATCTCATGCTGGTATTCATACTGGATTTTCTATCATCATGCTGTTTCTCATACTGTATATCATATTGTATCCTGTACTGTATGCTCATATTGTATCTCGTACTGTTATCTCATACGTAATCTCATGCCGTATATCTCATGCTGTTTCTCATTACTTTATCTCAGTTCTATTCATGCTGTATCTCATACTGTATCTTCATGTTCTTTCTCATACTCGTATCTTCATAGGTTCTCATAAGTATATCATGCTGATCTCATACTGTATCTCATGCTGTATCTCATTATGCTTTTTATATCATGCTGTCTCATACTGTATCTCATCTTGTATCTCGGTACTGTATCTCATACTGTATCTCATGCTGTATCTCATTCTGTTATCTCATGCCGTAATCTCATGCTGTATCTCATGCTTATCTCATGGTATCTATCTCATGCGTATCTCATCGTATCTCATGTTCTTTCTCATACTCTATCTCATACGTATCTCATAATGTATATCATGCTGTATCTCATATGTATCTCATGCTTGCTTAGCTTCATACTGCATTTTCTATATCATGCTGTATCTCATACTGTATCTCTATCTGTATCTCCGTACTGTATCTGATACTGTATCTCCTACCTGTATCTCATGCCTGTATCTCATACTTTATCTCTTGTTTTTATCTCATGCTGTATCTCATACTGTATCTCATGCTGTATATCATGCTGTATCTCATACTGTGTCTCATGCTGTATCTATACTGTATCTCATACTGTATCTCATGCTGTATCTCCTACTGTTACTCATCTATACCGCTCATGCTGTATCTCATACTGTATCTAATGCTGTATCTCATACTGTATCTCATTCTGTATACTCGTTCTATTTCATACTGCATCTATTTTTGTATCATGCTCGTATCTATACTAGTTTCATGCTGATCTCGATGCTGTACTATACTGTATCTCATGCTGTATCTCATGCTGTATCTCATACTGCTCTCATTTTCTAGTTCATGCTGTAATTTCTTTCACGCTGTATCTCTATACTTTATAGCTCATGTTTCTATCTCATGCTGTATTCTCATACTGTATCTCATGCTGATTCATGTCTTTATTATACTGTTCTCATGCTGTATCTCATACTGTATCTCATACTGTCTCATGCTGATCTCATGCTGTGATCTCATACTGTGTATACTCTTCGTATACCCCATGCTGTATTCTCATACTGTATCTAATGCTGTATCTCATACTGTATTCATTGTTTCTCATGTTATTTCATACTGCATCTCATTTCTATATCTGCTGTATCTCATACGTATCTCATTTTCTATATCATGCTCGTTTCTCATACTGTATCTCATGGCTGAATCTCATGCCTGTACTCATCTGTATTCTCATGCTGTATCTTCATGCTGTTATCTCATACTGCATCTCATTTTCTTATCATGCTGTATCTCATACTGTATCTCATATTGTATCTGTACTGTATCTTTTATACTGTTCTCATGCTGTATCTCATGTGTGTCTCATGCTGTATCTCATACTGTATTCATCGTGTTCTTCCTATTGTATCTCATACGTCTATCTCATTTCTTTGTCATTCTGTATCTCATAGCGTTCATATGTATCTCTATGTGTTATTCTCATGCTGATCTTGCTGTATCATCGATCTGTATTCATGCTGTATATCATACTGTATTCTCATTTTCTTTTCATCGTCTCTCATACGGTTATCTCAAATGTATATCTTGCTGTATCTCATACTGTATCTCATGCTGTATCTCATGCGTTCTCATAGTGTGTCTCATTCTGTATCTACTTTCTCATGCTGATCTCATGCTGATCTTATACGTATCTCATGCTGTATCTCATGTTCAATCTCATGTTCTATGTCATGCTGTATCTCAGACTGTATCTCATGTTCTTTCTCATTCTATATCTCATGCTTGTATCTCATACTGTATCTATGTGTATCTCTACTGTATCTCATCGGTATATCATGCTGTATCTCATACTGTATCTCATTTTCTATATCTGCTGTATCTCATACTGTATCTCATGCTGAATCTCTGCTGTACCTCTTGCTGTACCTCATGCTGTATCTCATACTGTATTGCATACTGTATCGCAATCTGTATCTCATGCTGTATCTCATGTTCTACTCATATTGTATCTCTTCGTGTATCTCATGTCTATCTCATACTTTATCTTTTTTTATCTCGTACTGTATCCATACTGTATCTCGTGCTGTATCCCGACTGTATCTCAATGCTGTATCTCATGTTCATCTCATGCTGTATCTCATGCTGTATCTATCTGTATTCTCATGTTCTTTCTATACTGTATCTCATTCGGTATCTCATTGTTATCTCATACTGTATCTCATGCTGTATCTCATACTGTGTCTCATGCTGTATCTCATGCTGTATCTCATGCTGTATCTCATGCTGTATCTCATACTGTATCTCATAATGTATCTCATGCTGTATCTCATGCTGTATCTCATGCTGTATCTCATACTGTATTTCCAAGTGGTCTCCCAACAAACAAAGCCTGAAACTTGTACCTACATCTCTGAGTTTCTGAACGATAGTTTCCTTGAGAGATTATGGTCTCCACTATTTCAACATGTATCCTTCCACACACATAGGTGTAATTACTGATGTCTACTGTAAAGTCTCTCTAACCTCCATGCCTCCAGGTTACTGCTCATTAACTCAAGTGAGTCATCAGTCAAATACAGTCATTAGAGTCACAGCTTGTCAACCCAAAACCAAACAAGACAGCAGGTCAATGGGGTTGTTATACCTTGAGACAAAACAACAGCATGGAAGGGTGTAACTGGGTGTAGGCTAAAAACCACAAATAAAGCTCAAGTACAGTACCAGTCAAACGTTTGGACACACCTACTCATTCAAGTTTTTTTTTATTTGTACTATTTTCTACATTGAAGAATAATAGTGAAGACATCACAACTGTGAAATAAGACATGGAATAATGTAGTAACGAAAAAAGTGTTAAAAAATCAAAATATATTTTATATTTGAGATTCTTCAAAGTAGCCACCCATTGCCTTGATGACAGCTTTGCACACTCTTGGCATTCTCTCAACCAGCTTCACTTGGAATGCTTTTCCAACATTCTTGAAAGAGTTCCCACATATGCTGAGCACTTGTTGGCTGCTTTTCCTTCATTCTGCGGTCCAACTCATCCCAAACCATCTCAATTGGGTTGAAGTTGGGTGATTGTGGAGGCCAGGTCATCTGATGCAGCACTCCATCACTCTCCTTCTTGGTCAAATAGCCCTTACACTGCCTGGAGGTGTGTTTTGGGTCATTGTCCTGTTGAAAAACGAATTATAGTCCCACTAAGTTCAAACCAGATGGGATGGCATATGATTCCATATGTATTATTTCATAGTTTTGATGTCTTCACTATTATTCTACAATGTAGAAAATATTAAAAAATAAAGAAAAACCCTTGAATGAGTAGGTGTGTCCAAACTTTTGACTGGTACTGTAAGTAAAGTTATTATATTAAATACATTTTTACATCACAATATATAGTTTTGTAAATTCACATTTGAATGAAGTGGAAAAGAAGAGAAGAAAAGCAAAGAGTACATGCTCTGTTAAAATTCCTTCATTGAACACCGTGGCTCTACACTACAGTACTGTCTAACACTGAATATGTCTGGTTAATCTGTGTGTTCCCACCACAGTCTGTGTCTCTGTGTCTGTGTGTTGTGTCTCTGTGTCTCTGTGGTGAGTCTCTGTGTCTGTGTCTGTGTCTCTGTGTATGTATGCTGTGTGTCTGTGTACTGTCTCTGTGTGCTGTGTCGCTGTGTCTGTGTGCTGTGTCTCTGTGTCTCTATGCTGTGTCTTTGTGCTGTGTCTCTGTCTCTGTGTTTCTGTGTCTGTGTCCTGTGTCTCCGTGTCTCTGTGCTGTGTCTCTGTGCTGTGTCTCTGTCTCTGTGTCTCTGTGTCTCTGTCGCTGTGTCTCTGTGTCTTTTTCTCTCTGTCTCTCTGTCTCTGTGTCTCTGTGTCTCTGTGCTGTGTCACTGTGCTGTGTATCTGTGTCTCTGTCTCTCTGTGTCTGTGTCACTGTGCTGTTTATCTGTCTCTTTATCTCTGTGTCTCTGTGTCTCTGTCTCTGTGTCTCTGTACTGTGACTCTGTACTGTGTCACTGTGCTGTGTATCTGTGTCTCTGTCTCTCTGTGTCTGTGTCACTGTGCTGTGTATCTGTCTCTCTGTCTCTATCTCTCTGTCTCTGTGTTGTGCCAGAGGCCTTATCATTATCAGATCCAATCAGCAGGTGATATACGCCAGCCAAGACAGCACCTCAATAACATCTCTTTATCCAGCCTCAGATACTGACTGATGACTGTTATTGAGACACACAGGCCTGTCAGACTGTCAATATGGCCCTGGGGGAAGTGGCTGTTGCTACACGTCAACACATGCTAGATTACACAGCGGAGAACAGAGACAATCACATAGCTGCTATTATGTATACAAATAATTCAAGTTTAATTAATTTCCTGTGACTTTGTGTGTGTCAACTGAGGTGAGAGATTGCAGGAGTTAATCTGACTTTATATTGTGTGTTCTGTTCAGAATGGAACTCTTTCTTCTAGAACTGTGAGTCGTAGAAGATGTATGAGTTTGTGTTCATCAGAATGGAACTCTTTCGTCGAGAACTGTGAGGTCGTTAGAAGATGTATGAGTTTATGTTCATCAGAATGGACACTTTCTTCTAGAACTGTGAGTCGTAGAAGATGTATGAGTTTGTGTTCATCAGAATGGAACTCTTTCTTCTAGAACTGTGAGTCGTAGAAGATGTATGAGTTTGTGTTCATCAGAATGGAACTCTTTCTTCTAGAACTGTGAGTCGTAGAAGATGTAAGAGTTTGTGTTCATCAGAATGGAACTCTTGTCTTTCTCTTTTCTAGAATCTGGACTCGGAGGGTACCTGCCAGTGGTGGGCACAGGCTGGATGAACGTGACGGGGAGATTCTCCTGAACCATCACAACGAGGACCTAAGGAGTGTGTTCTTTACCTCTCAGGTAGGCATTACCCTTCAGGTAGGCATTACCCTGCTACCTAGGTCTTAATAATCAGTCTAATGATTAAATGGCGATGATGAAATCGGCATACTGCTGGTTTAAACCAATCTATATCTATGTCTATTCTCTTTCAAACCAGCAAAACAACACCATGTTTCTTTGCGCAAGCTGTCTGTAACGTGTTGTAAGACTGAGTATGCAGTGTGTGGAGCCCTGACCTGCTGGAGGGCTCCATGTCAGCCTACCTCCCTGTGGTCTCAGCATTGCCCCTCTATCTCCCTCCCCAACCCGCTGGATACGATCAATCACCTTCACTGGCAGGGAGGAGTAAGCATACAACCCTTAACCCAGAGACCTAGAGACCGTAACCTGAGAACCTAACCCTGACACCTTAACCCTGAGACCTTAACCCTGAGACCTAGACCGAACCCTTGAGACTTAACCTGAGACCTTACCCTGAGACCTGAGACCGTAACCCTGAGACCTGGAGACCTTAACCCTGGACTTAACCCTGACGACGCCTTAACCTGAGACCCTTAACCCTGAGACCTGAGACCGTAATCCTTGAGACCTTACACCTGGAGACCTTAACCCTGACACCTTAACCCTGAGACTTACCCTGAGGACCTGAGCGCATAAACCCTGAGACCGTACCCTGAGTACTTAAACACTGAGACCTTGAGACGTAACCCTTGAGACGCGTAAGCCCTGAGACCTTAACCGGAGACCTGAGACCGTACCCTGAGACCTGAGGACCGGTAACACTGAAGACCATAACCCTGAGACCTTACATGAGACAACTTAACCCTGAGCCTGATAACCCGTGAGACCTTAACCCTGAGGACCGTAACCCTGAGACTTAACCCTCGATACCTTAACGCCTACAGACAGACCCTGAACTTAACCCTGAGACCGTATAACCCTGAGACCGTACTGAAACCCTGATACCTTACACCCTGGAGACCCCGTTAACCCTGAGGACCTGGAAGACAGTAACCTGAGACCTTAACCCTGAGACCTTAACCCTGGACCTTAACCCTGAGACCTTAACCCTGAGACCTTAACCCTGTAACCTGAGACGTAACCTGAGACCCTGAGGGACCGCTAACCCTGACGACCATAACCCTAGACCTTAACCCTGAACCTTAACCCTGAGGACCTGTAACCCTGAGACCTTACCCTGAGACCGTAACCCTGAGACCGTTAACCCTATGAGACACTTAACCCTGAGACCTAACCCTGAGACCGTAAAACCCTTGAGACCCTAACCCTGAGGACGTAACCCTGAGACTTAACCCTGAGACCGTAACCTGAGACCCAACCCTGAGACCGTAACCCTGAACCGTAACTGAGGACCTAACACTGAGACCGTAAACCCTGAGACCTGTAACCCTGAGACCGTAACCCTGAGACCGTAACACTGAGACGTTAACCCTGAACCTGAGACCGTAACCCTGAGACCGTAACCCTGAGACCGTAACACTGCAGACCGTAACCCTGAGGACCTGAGACCGTAACCCTTGAGACCTTAACCCTGAGACCTTTAACCCTGAGACCTGAGACCGTAACCCTAGACCGTAACCCGTGAGACCCCTGAGGACCGTAACACTGAGACCTTAACACTGAGACCGTAACCCGGAGACCGTAACCCTGAGACCGTAACACTGAGACCTTAACACTGAGACCTTAACCCTGAGACCTTAACCCTGAGACCGTAACCCCGAGACCTACACATCTCTTCCCATTTGCCATTTTGGAGCATCTCATTTCCATTTTGAAAGTTAATTTATGATAAGTCAATATGGCAGACAGAACATTCATATCTTGTTACAATTCATATCTTGTTATAATATCTTATATCTTGTTATAATCTGTCTATCTCTACCAGGTGGGAGGTGAACCCCTTCTACTGTGACACCATAAAGCGTCTGTATCCCTACAACTCAGGGAACAGGCTGCTCAACATCATAGATATGGCCATCTTTGACTTCCTCATTGGTATGTACTACCACCCATCACCCCTGATGGACCCCTGTCCTCATCCCATATGACACCCTATTACCTATGCAGTGCTCTACTTTTCTCTGTAGTCCTATGTGAGTGAACATTTGTTCTTGGCACATTCCCTCAGGTAACATGGACAGGCACCATTATGAGATCTTCACTAAGTTTGGCGATGAAGGTTTCCTTCTTCACTTTGACAACGCCAAAGGGTGGGTACTAGAGTTGTTATATAACTTCAGTCATTGTACAATGGAATATTTGTCGTTCCCTTATGATGACATCACTTCCTGTGTTTCAGGTTTGGGAAGCATTCTCATGATGAGATGTCCATACTGGCTCCACTGTCACAGTGCTGCATGTAAATATGGAGCGCATACACTAGTCACTAATACAGATGAACTAACACCAATATTTAACCTTAATTGAAAACATTTGGCATGGCAACTGTCGAGTCAAGTCTCACTCTCTGCCCATCTCTCCCGCACTCTCTCTCCCCCTCTACCCCCTCTCCCGCCCCTCTTCACCTCTCAGTATAAAGCGTTCCACGTTGCTGCGGCTGCAGCTCCTCTCACAGGACCACTACAGGCTCAGTGACGTGATGAGGGAGTCCCTGGGAGGAGACGCACTGCAGCCGGTCCTCGCTGAGCCCCACCTGCAGGCCCTGGACCGCCGGCTGCAGCGCGTCCTGAAGACAGTCCACAGGTGTGTCCGCAGGCTGGGAGAGGCTCAGGTGATCACCACAGACTTTGTTGATACCTCCGTCATGCCTGAGTCTGTCAAACCAGTGGCTACGCCCAACAAGGAGAAGTAATTAAGGTTACTAAGGAATCCAAACGGAGAAGTGCACTATAATATAGGATTAGGATGGCATTTTGGACGTATCCCCAAGTCCTGCAAGGGAAGGTAACTATAGACTAAGGACAGCCTGAGGATCATAATGGCAGGTAAACCTGTCCTGTAAAGCAGGAAGCACAGGGTCTGGTCTCTCTCACAGAGCAATACATTCTGCATTAGTTTTCAGTGGTGTGAATTCATGGATGCCAAGGGAAGACAGGCTTCCCCAAAAATTTGAAAATATATATATATATGTATAAAATACTGTATCTTTCGTCTCTCTATTTTCATAATTTTCCATCAATTCGCAAGTGTCTGAATCTCACCGGAGAAATATTCTGAGCGAGGGAAATAGCGCCCCTCTGTCTCAGTATGTGTAGCCCATGTATCTGATGCTGTCTGGACCAAAAGAGTATGACATGTTGCCGCCGTAGGGTTTGATTGATTGATGTCAATAAGCATTTGGCCTCCCTTGATAAAAAAGTATAACATAATTAGCCAATCAGCATTGAGCTGAGCTCAACTGTGGGTTGTACTGCTGCAGCAAAACGCCTCCAAGGGAGGCCAGTTTGGATTTGGCTTCACACCAATCAAATCACATCCTGAGCAAAACTTCACTGTCAGAAAAGAGTGTCTGTTTCTGGTCTGCTTGTGTTGATTTCCTGCAGTAGCTAGCTTGCTAAATCGGCCCTTTCCCAAGCCATGGATGGAGATGGGAATTTGGACTTGTGATGGCAATTCTCTCTACAGGCCAATGGTTATGACGGCAATTCCGATCTCACCATAGATCCATATATTGTGCCACTAGCCTGAGACGATTGAAGTTCAATATGTAGCCTAGATGGAGCCTAGTAGGCTCACATTAACTAGCTAGCTAACTTAACCGCTTCATTGCTACCCATGCGAGGAAGTTAGGCTAGCAAGCATTTTAGCTAGGTAGCCTATGAAAATAAAAAGTACAAAACCATAGATCGTTCTGCCAACATGAAAGAGAGGAGGACGGCATTGGCGTTCAACTAATCTATAAGTAGTGAGTCCCCACGCAAGCACACACACACAGACAGAAATCAGTACCATGGACAGCCACATGATATTTAGCCATATTGGACAAAATTGTTTTTGGCATCTTTGTTTGTTTTCAATGTATTAAACTAAGCATATATAGCCTTGTTGATTTGATTATGTTTAAATGTTTAATATGGAATTGGTGCTGGAATAGAGGCAGTGCTCCCGTTGTCTTTGTGCTGACATGCAGTAACTAAAAACCAGTAGTTGTTTAGTAATAGAGTAATAGGGTTATAGAGCAAACAATGCAATTATCGCATCATAGGTTTACCCCTACCTACATGTACAAATGACCTCGACTAACCTGTACCCCCGCAGATTGACTCAGTACCGGTACCCCTTGTATATAGCCTCGTTATTGTTATTTTATTGTGTTTATTTAGTAAATATTTTCTTAACTTTATTTCTCGAACTGTGGATTAAGGGCTTGTAAGTAAGCATTTCACAGTAAGGTCTACACCTGTTATATTCGGTGAGTGTGACAAATAACATTTGATTTGATTTGAATATAGCTTTTTTACTGGCTTGGCTTCCACAGTGATTTTACCCACACAGCGCTACTGCTAGTCTTTCAAGTCCAACGTTTGAAATGATACAGACTGTTTTGTCAATAGACAGCAGCACTGCTTTCCTGCACTGTCAAAATGTCTCCTGTGTCCTTGGGCTATGTGGTCACCTGTATGTCACCGGGCACCTTGGATTACAAACAAGACGTCATCTTTGGGGGGAAGAGAGAGAAAGCTATTTAAAAGAGGTTGTGACTGAGAGGAGGGGGTGAGGGGTGGGGGAGACAGACAGCATCTAATCCCTGTCTGTCTGTCTCATCGGGAGGTGTCTGTATGTCTTTTTGTCTGTCTAAACAGGAGGTGTCCGTCTGTCTCGTCAGGAGGTGTCTGTCTGTCTTTCTGTCTCATCAGGAGTGTCCATATGACGTTCTGTCTTTCTGCCTCAACAGGAGGTATCTGTCTGTCTGTCTCATCAGGATGCGTCTGTCTCTTTCGTTGTCTGTTTGTCAGCCCTTTAAGTGGTTTCACAACACCAACCCAACCATAACACACCCTGACATAGATACCTCCTCATCACAGCTACAGTACTGTATGTGGACATGCAGCTTATCATATCACCACCAGCTATACTTTGTTCTAACTAGTCTGAAACAAAGCTTTGTCTTCAAACAACGTTCTGTTGGATGCCATTTCATCACAACATGTCTGGACCTTTTGCTCTGTGCTGCTCTCATTACTGTCCTGACTACAAATCCAATGCATCCTGATGTTTTTGATGAGAGGGAGAATAACCACAACTATTTTAAAGAGCCTATGTTAAATCATGTCAAATGAAGTTTGGCTTCTGCCCAACACTACTGAAGGGAGCCTATGTTTGCCAGTTTTATAAGGTGTCAGAAACAACAAAGGCTCAGTGACTGATCTTAATTACATGCAGGAGTGGGTTCTGGGTTTTCCAACTTTATAAGCTTTCTGATGAAGTGTGTGTCGGTTTCATTCAACCTATTTCAAGCCTTTTTGTGGTCATTGCTCACACCATCATGCTTGGTAATTGTTCAAAAGACTATTCTTACAAAACAGTAATCCACCAACAGTTTGAATAATCCACCAACAGTCTGAAGGGGCTTCCTTTATCTCCTTCCTTCATATGCACTGAAACAAAAAAGAATGTGAGGCCCTTCAGGAGATTTTCCTTCACCTGTCCTGTCGGTTTATGTGGGTGTAGTGACTAATGGGCAAAATCTGGCAGAAAGTGGTTGCTGGTATTAAATCCTAGATGCCATTACCTGCTGTTGTGCCCTTGAGCAAGGCACTTAACCCCCAACAGCTGCCTGGGCATCCAGTATGCCAGCCCCCCACACCACTCCAAAACCTGTATGTGTGTGTCTTTGAGGGGTTAGCTCAAATTTCAGTTGGACCTTGTGGGCAATCGACCAATAAAGTGACCTTAACCTTAAAGAAAGCACTGAAGACTTGAGGCACTGCACTGCCCTCCAGAGTTCAGAGATGATATTGCACCTTATTTACTACAGGATACAGTCACTGTCTTCCAATTGGGACTATTTCGCCATTATTATATAGACAAAGTAAAGACGTACAAGACTCACAGGTAATTTTACCTTTTTATTGCTTAAACTGCCATCTGGAACAATCTATACCAAAAGGATAAACGTCTTTGCACATACAGGAAGTCAAACAGAGTACACTCATTGGGTAGAATAGAAAAAGAATGGTCCTCAGATGACCTGCAGCTCTCAGAGCCTGCTGCAGGCCCCGCAAACTTGCTGAAGGTCAGGCTAGCAGGAGTGTCTACGCCCGGGTTACATAAGCTAAGGCAAACCGGGTGGATTGCAGTGTGCCTACTAGTGAGCACTAATCTTGTGATGTGTTTTACCATATCAGTACTTCTATGTGAAGAAACACCAGCAAACCACTGGTGGGTTGTGAACTGTCAGCAAATAGACACCTGCAATATTCCAGAACATCAACAATCTGAAAGCAATACAAAAGTTTTGGACCAAGTAGGCAACACTGCAATCGACTCAGTATCATGTTGATTGGTTTTGAACATACATACATACGGTTACACAAGTCCATCCACCCAGTCAGCCATACTGTTTTGTACATAAGATTAAAATTGGAAACATGAAAGAGCCTAAACAAAGACAATACTCCGAAAGGGGTAAAAGCATTACTGTATGTAAGGGTCCTTTCTGTTAGAAAGGGGTGTGGTGCAAGCTGTGAGGCAGGAATGAACAGGAAAACAACTTAGACTATAGATTTCTGCAGGAGTTAGAAGAAAAATAGCTAATGACATGTGTTCTTAAGATTCAAGGGGTGAAGCTGGTAGTGAATGACCAACTGTTGTTTGAATGACAGGGGCAGTTTGAGAATACCATTTCATTACACTATGCTGTAGGTAGGCATAGAGTAGATAACAGATTGTTTCAAAAACACATTAAAATAATTTTCACTATGCTTTAACAGCGAAGCTGCTTTAAAATAAAGACATAATCGTAAAACTCATGACAATTTAATCTGATGTCTGAATTACCACAGTTGGGATGCTTTCTTACGCTTTTTAACTTTTGCGCTCAAATACATAAATAATTAAGTCTTAAAACCATCTACAATTCAGATTTATGTTATTTACTTTAAAAGCCCTTTCGCGTACTTTTAAGAGGTTAACCCATGACTGTCACATACTGTTTTGTCGGTTGACAAGAATAAGCATTTATTTACACTGTGGCACTGAACACCTAAAATAGAATTTATGGAAAAATAAGCATTTACAAAAAGACATTTAAACATACTTAACTTTACCATCATTCCAAACCATAGCCATAACATTAGTTTGTTCAGTTCAATAAAGATAACAATAACTTTAATTGTCATAACTACAATAATAATTCTGTTTAAAAACATAGCGATTAAGTTATTTGGTGTATACTGAAAAATGCTGAATACTGAAAACCATTTAATAATCTTTTCCTCCCATATTGTAGCCAATAATGTACCAACAAATCAGAGGTGTGTTAACATGGTGATACTTCCTGTTTTGAGTTCCACTGCTTCTGACAGAATAAGAATCTTCTATGCGTTCCGAGTAGTGCAAAACAATTACTAACATTTAGCACTAGTTTGGTAGCTGTCCAACAGAAAACTTTCTGGTTGCAATAAGTTGTACAAACTCTCAAACTAGATAAAATAACAGTGAATTGGATTGATGGACCAATCAATGGAAACAATGAGAAAATGTGAAAATGTCTGCGATTTAATGTACAGTAACAATGGAGGATAACCATTGATTATCATTGCATGAAAGCTACGTAAGAAATTAGATGCAATCATTATGCTCCCAGCATTCTTGTAATTCTAAAAAGTACAATTTTATGAATTATTTTGTAAGGATGTCAACATTGACACACATTTTTATTGGAATCGAACTAGTTAAAAATATCTGAACAATATTCAGCATGGACTCTTACTTCACCATGTTACGTTTGATTGTCCCATCTTATCAATGGCCTGTCCTAACCTCAGGCAATCCCCTACTAATCACTGCTCGTGTTTAAACTGGAGGAAAACAATTCTAGATTTCAGTGAATGCAGTGAAAGCATACCATATGAATTTGGTACATTTAAACTGTAACATAACTGTGCTCCTATAGGTGACTATAATAGCTAGGTGATGGGTAGCATAACATTTAGATGAGTAAAAAAAAAATCAAAGCAAATGGAAGATCATTAAGTGACATTGAAGCAAAATTGCATTGGTGGACCCTGGTTCTAAAAGAGGATGTGTTATGTGATTACATCCGGGATTAGGGGGTGGGTACAGGAGGTTAGCGGGATTAGGGGGTGGGTACAGGGGTAGGGATGTGGTTATGGGGTACATAGGGGATTAGGGGGTGGGTACAGGGGTAGGATGTGTTTATGGGGTTACATCCGGGATTAGGAGGTGGGTACAGGGGTAGGGGATGTGTTATGGGGTTACATCCGGGATTAGGGGGTGGTACAGGGGTAGGGGATGTTGTTATGGGGTTACATAGGGATTAGGGGGTGTACAGGGTAGGGATTAGGGGGTGGGTACAGGGGTAGGGGCTGCGTTATGTGGTTACATCCGGATTAGGGGGTGGGTACAGGGGTAGGGGATGTGTTATGGGTTACATCCGGGATTAAGGGGTGGGTACAGGGGTAGGGGATGTGTTATGGAGTTACATAGGATTAGGGGGTGGTACAGGGGTAGGGGATGTGTTATGTGGTACATCCGGGATTAAGGGGTGGGTACAGGGGTAGGGGATGTGTTATGGGGTTACATCCGGGATTAGGGGGTGGTACAGAGGTAGGGGATGTGTTATGGGGTTACATCCGGGATTAGGGGGTGGGTACAGGGGTAGGGAATGTGTTATGGGGTTACATCCGGGATTAGGGGGTGGTACAGGGGTAGGGGATGTGTTATGGG
Source organism: Salvelinus sp. IW2-2015 (assembly GCF_002910315.2). Taxonomy (NCBI): domain Eukaryota; kingdom Metazoa; phylum Chordata; class Actinopteri; order Salmoniformes; family Salmonidae; genus Salvelinus; species Salvelinus sp. IW2-2015. Next base: position 65,574,429 of record NC_036858.1, on the reverse strand, counting down.
GTTACATCCGGGATTAGGGGGTGGGTACAGGGGTAGGGGATGTGTTATGTGGTTACATCCGGGATTAAGGGGTGGGTACAGGGTAGGGGATGTGTTATGGTGTTACATAGGGGATTACGGGGTGGGGTGTGTTATGGTGTTACAAAGGGGATGGGGATTAGAGGGTACAGGGAGTGGGGTGTGTTATGGGGTTACATTGGGGATTAGGGGGTGGGGATTAGAGGGTACAGGGAGTGGGTGTGTAATGGGGTTACATCGGGGATTAGGGGGTGGGGTAAAGTGTGTTATGGGTTTACAAAGGGGATTAGGGGGTACAGGGGGTGTTCTGGGGTTACAAAGGGGATTAGGGGTACAGGAGGTGGGGAAACCCCTCAGACAGACAGTGACACGAAGCTGTTGTACTGTTGGATGTTGCGTTTGAGAATGTCCGAGCAGGGTCCCAGGACACGCTCAAACCGCGGTCGGTCCAGCTTCACACACTTCAGAGGACCGCGGGCGACCACAGTGGCAGCACGGGGACGGTTCATCAGCAGGGCAATCTCACCTGGAGGAACGGAGTACATGTTCAATACAAAGCAGGCTTCACAAATCTGGTTAATTTAAATATAACCTCCATATGTGAGAGGCTTCACAACTCAGGTTAGAGCTTTGTGCTTATTCATCATACCACCTTAAAATGTGAGATTCAGGATTAAATAGTGCATATATAAACAAATTAATCTAGAAAGAAACTTGATGCCTGAGGAGGTTCTTCTTACCAAAGTAGTCAGACGGTTGTAACCTCCCAACTTCCACAAACTCCTCGTTCTCAGAGCGACGCTGCAACACAGCTGCAGAACCCTACAGAACACCAACATCAGGGTAGTGTTCAGTAGGGAGAAAAGGTGTTGAAACAGAGTGAAACGGGGAGGTACTTTAGTGTGATGTGCATACCTCCAGTATGATGAAGAACTCGTCGCCAGGCTCTCCCTGCACCACGATCTTCTGTCCGTCATCAAACTGCACCGGCTCCAGAGAGTCAGCCACCGTCAGACGCTCCCATTTGTCCAGAGACTCTGAGGGGTGGAGTCACAAGATGGGGGCGTATGTAACATCACAATACTGAACCAAAAGAAAACAACTGTACAGTACAGCTAGGTGGTAGAGGAAGGGTTATTAACCCCTCCGGCAATGAACAGCATCCTGAAAGCCACTGTATGCTATAATCATTATTATTACAGGGGAAAAGTCAAAGATGAGAAGAAACAGTGAGCCTTACCTAAGATGGAGACTTTGCTGAGGAACTCCTCGTACATCTTCCTCTTCCTCAAAGTGCTGCCCTGTAAACAACAACAATCCTAATGTTTATTCCCGAGTTCTGACGTTTGTTGTAAGCCTTCAAACGCCATCATGCATCTGCTGCTCATAGGGCTAATCTTTTGTAGTTGTCTCCAATGTTCCCTCCAATTTTTTACGGCACTGAGCAAATTTCAGGTCTGCTGAGCGAAAACTTGACGATAGTGAAAATTCTGTACAACTTCCAGCACGTATTTACAGTGAACACTAAGGCTGTACACCCTTTGAACTACAGTTAACAGTGGCCAGGTAGGCTATTTGATCATAATGTACAGTAGACCTACCAGAGTGGCCTACAATCAAAAACAATAGAGAAAATGCATGCCATAGCATTTCAACATGGAAAAAGCTGTTCTATCATTTTGCATACAATAGCAGCCAATGTGTGGTGTTCAATGTAGGCCTACATTCCATGAGACTTTAGAAACAAAACATAAAGGGCTTGACATTAACCTGTTTATCCACTTGTCCTTCAGACATGGAGGTGACTGAAATACTGTTGTTTTGCTTGATGAAAGAAACCACTTTACAAAATAAAATGCATTATTATTCCCATACCATTATTACAAAGAATCAGACAAATTATGCTACCCTCTGCCTATTAGCTACTTAGCTCATTCAACCCGGTGTCAAAATACAACACTGCCCATTTACAAAAAATAAATAAAATAAAGCTCTTTTCTTGACTCGCTTTTCAAAGAGGTCTAGAAATGTACACGTTTTGTGCTCTTGTAGGAAGCAATCACTCCCCTATTACTGACTACAAATGATCTATAACTGGGCTAATAACTCACTAACTAGCAACGGATATGAAGAAAATGTGCACACGTGGCTACATGCAACTCTCGCTTTGATCTCAAAACAAGCGTACATACTCACGACCGCTCATGCTGTAAACACAGTCCAGTTCAAATATGGCACAAATCCATATACTGCAACGGTCTATTTGCATATAGACCTACTGCAGCTATGATTGGTTATGCCACACCGGTCTGTGTAAAGCACGGGCTGAGTCGTGTGTGTCAATGCAATAGAAACCTACTCAGATGCGTTCTGCCTACAACTAAATCTCTTGCATAGTTTATTATGGTGCATTGAAAATGGCTAATAATGCATTGATTCGAATCACAATTGCCACAGTAAAGGGAAACATTGATAGTGTTAGCAGGGAAAACTGTAGAACAGTGGTAAACCAACCTTTTCTGAGTCAAGATCACTTTGAGTCAAAATGCACGCTCAGATGTTTTTAACGTGACGAAAAAAACATAACCCTATGCAACATTAACCAATTATAAACAGTACTGTAGCAATGAGGTTGCTCAGTATGCTATAGGCCCAATACAATATAACCGCATATTAGCTTCGCTTGAATTGCCAATGCATTGTTGTTTGGGCAATTTTTTGGTATTATATTTCAAAATTTGAGGTAGGCTATATGACCACACCAGTAATAGATCCGTTGTTGTATTACTTCTATGCTCACTCAGCTGTGCTTCACATTTAAAATGATTTGCTTTTTATTACTGGGCTGATGGTGCCTGCATCTGATGGTCAGTCTCAGCAGAGGAACAGAGCATCTCAACATCCCTCCATTCTCCCTTTCCTCCACTGACACTGACCAAAAAGGGTCACTGTCTTCTAGCTGATGGCACAACTTGAGTCACACCGCATTATTTCTGCCTTATGCACAAATTCATGTTGTTACTCATATGAGAAAAGTGAAATATTATTTAATATTAAATAATACCGAAGACGCTAATAATAACAGCGTAAGCCTATCTACTTTCCTACTCATTCATTACTGCTGCAGTGCTTGTTGTAGCACTGAGTGGAAATAGGAAGAACGTGCATTTTATGGCTTATAAAAGTGTTGAATACAAAGTGTTGACAGTACAGAGTAAGAATTTAACATCAACTCACTCATAAAAACAGCATCTCTTTGCTGTACTTGTTGACAGTCTCTCTCTAGCCATGGTTTTAAACATTTAGAAATCTCAGAATAAAATTTGCTGTAGCTTTCTTTTATGCCCGCTATGTTACTGCAGACACTGTAATCTGAGCCATCCGATTGGCCAGCGGTAGACCTTTCGTGCATTTGATTTGCTCTCAAGGCACGCTGGTAAGGCAGAGTTTGTATCTTCAGACACATGAAATGGTTCAAAATGGCAACAGTTGGCCTATCCGGCGCATAGGACAGCTGAATCAGGTGCACTTACCGCCAACAGCCAGAGACAAATTAAAAAAAATATTAACATAAGGCTTTATCATTGGGTTTTTAACAGAAATGTTTGCCGATCAACTAGGAATGCCTTGGAGATTGACGTGACCACTGCTCTAGAAAGTTGAGAGAAGTTCAATCTAGTGCTTCTCTCTGTGGGCTGATATTTCTGCACGGCAGTCCCGGGGGAGCTGTGCCGACAGTCTCTGTGCTACTGCGCGCATGCAGCTTAGAGGGAACATTGGTTGTCTGTATATTCAATTCATTAAATCCAGCAGTTATAAAAATCATAGCAATTCCACCTGTCCCTACTCATCGTTAATTATTCCAAAAGTATTGAAGGTAAATCAACAAATTGGGTCAGTCAGGTGAAGTGTCATAGCAGAGCAGGGCGAGGCTCACCATGAGTATCCTCCTGTAGCTGTCTCTGTCGATGCCCCACAGTTTGACGTTGGTTTTGGCTCGGACGGTGGCAGCCCTGGGGGTCCCGTAGATCAGGGCCAACTCTCCAAAGCTGCCCCCCTCCCCGATATTGGTCACCCACTCATTGTTGACATACACCTGGCAGGAAGGTGTGGGGGGGGGTGTTTAGACATTTAGACCAGGTAAGGTTAGTAAAATACTGTCTCTATTAGATGTTGTCGTTTCTGCCTATGTCTATGTCGTTTCTTGTATTGTGTAGAAATAATTAGGTTTGGCCATCTAATTAGAATCCTATTTCTATGAGAGTAGGCATGCTAAGGTATTAGATAACAGGAATCTGAATAACCAAGTAACAGATGACAAAAAATAACATATAAAAAGAGTTGCAAAAGTAAGCCTGTCATATTCCGGTGGGGGGGGGGGGAACAAGACAAGCTTTCAACTTGGGGGCCTGTCTTTTTTTTTTTTTAAATGGAACGCTTGTGTGTGTGTTAACACGAGAGTCATTGTGCAAAAGCAAAAAGAGTGTTGTTGGTTCCTAAAATACATCAAAGAGACGTACATCCGTCTCTCCTTGGTCGATGACGTAGAAATTATCCCCCTCATCACCTGACAGGGAAGAGAGGATATTGTTCATATTTTCTCTGGAATAAAAAGACATTCAGGTCTAATTTAATTTCCACTGAATCTAAAGAAAAATAAGATCCTACTGTACCTTGCATAATGATAGTCTCTCCAGCGATGTAGGTAACTGAAAACATGGCATCAAATATGTCACTGCGAATAAAGATTGTATTTGTTAAGCTTTTGTAAAAATATTAAAGTTTGTGACTTGATCAGTGGGATTGATAAACTCATTGACAACCAAACTTTACAGACAAATCAAAGCCTGTTAACAACATACCTCCTCTCGTTGTCATCCAAGTGAGAGAAAAGCACATTCTTTTCGATAGCTTTAGCCAGGGCAGCCATTGTTTTGTAGTCTTTAGGAATGACCTTGAAAACAAAACGCATCCAAGATTAGGCATTTCACCCAAGCTATTCACAAGATCTCCAGCCAGCCCATAAATGACTAAGTAGAGGACACTTTTGTGGACTAGTCTGAGCGACTGTGTTTTGTGGACTAGTCTGAGCGACTGTGTTTTGTGGACTAGTCTGAGCGACTGTGTTTTGTGGACTAGTCAGGGATGCAAACTGGTGAGGGCCCAAAAAGGTGACACTTTTTTTAGCATGTTTGTGCAAAAAGAAATGTATCCCTGCTAGGAGGAAATGCAGGTTTTAACTAATTAAACAACAAAGAATATGATCTACATGATCAGTCTCTGTGTGTAAAATAAGTGGTTAATGTGAACCTAACTCATAGGTAAAAAAAATAAAGAAAGCAATTCAATGTTATTTGTTGCCTAGACTTTACTGCAAATGACCCTCAAGTCTTGAGAAAAAACAATACACTTATATTGCAGTTAGACATGAGAGCCTTTATAATAGAACGCTTGTGACCACACACACACATAAATATTGCACTTGGGGAAAAAACATATTGGGAAAAAAACAAATACAATGAAACAAAAACGCAGCTATTTTTGCTCTATTATAGAGGCCACTTATAGTAGACATCAATCAAGTACACAAGGCTACATGTGTGCAAAAATAACGTTCACCGAGTAAAAAAAATTAATAATCCCCTTCACTCACACACAAGTGTTACTGTCAAGTGCAACACAACAAAGGCAATATCTTTGGGCTACACTGCACATTATTAAATTTTCTGCCTGTGGACATATGTCCTACAATGTGCCAGCAGAGCAAGATACCCTTTGTTGGCATAATTGATCTCTTTCAGGCAGAGTACACCTGGCATAACCCTTTTTATCCGCTGTATTGAAAAAGGTGAGAAATAGGGAAAGTGTGTGGTGTTTCTTTCACCTCTATAGTGGCATCCAGCTTAAGCCATGCCCAACTCCAGCTACACTTGATCCCTGAATCCACTTGTTTAACAAGCAACGCCTCATTTTCACCTAATTCTCTCTTTCTGAAAATTAACCACATACTGTAGAGGTTAAACATTAGTTCACAGATCGTAGTTAGTTCGTTAGCAAATTAACTAGTCAACATTTCACACAGATTCCCAGGATCCAGTAAGCAACTAACGTGTTATAACTTGAGAAACGGCAAGGAGTCATATACCAGTTAATACTATAGCGAATTGGTTAGGTTACTAATGTTAGCTCATCTGATGTTGTAACGTTAGCTGTCTGACTTTATTAGCCAGCTACTTTTCACATCATAAACTCAATTATTTGATCAGTTAGGCTGGCTAATGTTGCTCAATATTTCTCTGGCTAGCTAATGGAGAATTCGATCCAGCTAGCAAGATAACGTTACTTAGCAATGCTAACGATACTTGTTCCACCACATTTTCTCCCTCACCTCAAACTATTCAAATGCCAGTTGTTTTTTGGTTACAGCTCATGAGGCGCTGATGCTGTAACTAGCAAATTGGTTGTCTCTTCTCTCTTCAGTAGCATGCTGCATTCTGTTGCTATGTGAACGATGGATACAGCCTTGGATACAGCCAGTATTGCGCCGAAAGCGCATCACTCGTTTGCTTACAGACAGTAGTGTGATCCAAAGCCAAGCATCCCTGGGACTAGTCCGAGTGACTGTGTTTTGTGGGCCAGTCCGAGTGACTGTGTTCTGTGGGCCAGTCCGAGTGACTGTGTTCTGTGGGCCAGTCCGAGTGACTGTGTTCTGTGGGCCAGTCCGAGTGGACTGTGTGCTGTAGGCCAGTCCGAGTTGACTGTGGTCTGTGGGCCAGTCCGAGTGACTGTCTTCTGTGGGCCAGTCCGAGTGACTGTCTTCTGTGGGCCAGTCCGAGTGACTGTCTTCTGTGGGCCAGTCCGAGTGACTGTGTTTTGTTGATGCTGTGTTGTTTTAGTAGAGCCATGTGTTTGAAGGTGATTTCCTTTTTTTCCTGCGTGCGTTTCCTCACCTTTCTGACATAGGATGCAGCGTCCTCCTCTGTGTAGACCTCAGCGCTGATGGCTCCTCTCCGCCGGCGACCCTTGACAACGGGGTTCATGGGAGGAGACACCTCCTCATCCCTGGAGTCAGAACGGCTGCTGGCCTTCTGCTGGTTTAGGATCTGCTTGGCCTCCTCCTGCACGAGGTCACAAACATCCAATCAGCTGGCAGGGGAATGCTTTACAATATAAAAGGCACTACAATGATAAAACTACTTTCATGGAAGGGCCTGTCAGGTCTGGAGGTACACAGCTAGACGGTACGCATGCATGCACGCACGCAGATGCACGCATACACACCACCCTACCCACCTTCTCCAGCCTCTCAAAGTACTCTCTGAGGAATGCCATGGGTCTGTCAGGCCTGGAGGTACACAGCTGGACGATGCAGTCCTTCAGCAACTGCTGGATGTTGTGTTTCTGCACGTAGAGCTCACACTCCCTCAGACTCCTCTCCTCCTCACTGCTCGTACTGCTCGACGCCATCACGATGTGCTCCTGCTCCGCTACGACCTGGTAAACAAATCTGACCTTTGAACTAGAGATGGAGAGAGACAACTTGGATGGTTACTTCTATCATTTTCTGAAAGAGTTACAATGCTCTTCTAATGTGGTTGTTATTGTCTTCTAAAATGAGGGCGCATGTGAGACAGAAATAAAGTGAAGAGAGGTGTTGCAGGGATGCTTGATGGAAATGTGGTCATATGATGTGATTACATCTTACTAAGTGGTAAACCCACTGTATCCTTGCTTGATGTCATCTGACATTTCTTATCAGTTTCATAATGCAGAGGTCAGGATTACTGTATATCATAAACAGTAAATAGCACCATGTCATTCCTAATCTAACAAAGTAGATTATCAAAGACGGAGCCAGATAGCAAGCACGCCATGCTGCTTTACTACTAAAGACAGGATCTATTGCATTGGTAAAGTTAAGTCCTCCACCAAAGGGTTACATTGTACTGTTCAGTCGCATCACTCTAAGGCAGATCATGAGGATACAAATGATAGAAACAACCATTTATATCAAGCATTAATAAACTAAATATCTAGCCGGGCTAATGTTGACTAGGATTTCAGACAGTTCTTGAATGTCCTGTTATCTAGTGATGCGTATTGCTCTGGCGTTTACTGCTTATGAACTTTCTCCTGGAATAATATGAGAGATGTCAAAAAAAACGTTGATTGGAGCAGTAACGTTTACCAGTTGGAAGGGTAAAAGTATAAAGCAAACGCTGGTTGGCTACGATGCTAGTTAGCTAGCTATATTAGCTATTGCCTTCAAATACAAACAGGGAGCATAACCGATGACAGCATTCAAGACCTAGCTAGTTAGCTAAGTTAGGCCTTTAATACGTAGTTAACTAGGTACTAGAGTTAGTACGCGTCACATCGCTGTTTGGTCGCAGATTACTGGTACGTTAGCTAGTTAGTTAACTTAAACATACTAATGACGAAGCTAGCTTGCAAAAAAATTATTGATTGATATCAAATCTAGCTAACTAGTTGGCATTTAGGCCTGCAAAGCCCTCTTGCCAATGACGCCATCTTGAGCTCTATCATAAACAAATGCGAGGCGGAGGCTACATATCCCGCAATTGCAAGGACATCAATTTTCAACGACGAAGCATGTAAATACTTACAAGAACCCGCGAATTCTTACCGAGCCCTTCGTCACTGACTCGGTTTTGGATGTTATTTCCACAAGCGTACCAAATTTCTCCCTTCGACTTTCCAAATCCTTGGACCGCTGCCCCACCGGATACGGGTTTAGGACCAATCACGAGCCGTCATTGACGTCAATTCGCCTCGTTCTGACATGTGAGCCGTAACCCTTGGCAACATTAAAGGGGAACGCACGGAAATCATGACGTCAATGGGAAAATTATTAAAATGATAGCGGATAGAAGGACCGGATAGTCTCCTATTCAAAATGTCCCATGAACAGTGAGTGGGTGGAGCATCCTCTATTCAAATACATCTCAATATAGGAATATTTTTTGGGGTGAGATTGTTGTTTTAGATTMATGTCTGCACGCTATGCCTCAGCAGTTCAGGCTTATAATAAACAATAGATGGCAGTGCCATTGGATTATATTTATGTTTCATGATTGATCAGCCAAGGAATTTGTAAAATACATTGTTGGTATGCATAGCTTTTGTGCAAACTGCAAATGTTTTTATTTTTTATTTTACTCTGCAAAGCTTCACATAGAAAGATGTGTCAAAGATGGTCAGCAAAACATTCAATGGGTCCATCCATTTGATGCAGCACACTCCAACCGATCAAAACAATTCCTCGTGCCCAGAATGAAGGTAAAATTAAATAAACGCAATCGTTTCATTTAGAATGGGCGGTTCTCTCTGTACTTTTTCTGGGGAGTTTTATTGTAAATGAGGAGATTCGATTAATCTCGGACGGGCGACCGAGGATGCGTGTTTTGCACCGGGTGGAAGTTGATTGCATTCGTTGTTGTCTCCCGGGTGTGACGAAATCGKCTCAAAACAAAGTGACGTGGAGCACGTGGAGTAACGCTGAGTGTTACACCTTGATCACACTGACAGCGTCATCGAGATTTGGTACACCAGAAATACATTAATTTCCAATGGAACGCTGTATTTGCCTTGCAGCATTGCATTGCAGAGGGTTCTGTGTGGTACATGCATTAGATTTATCGTACCTCTATGCATCAAATTGTATGCATAGACAGATTGACGAAATGGTAGCAGAAGGTGAATGTTGAACTTTTGCTGCGTACTATTTTCGCAATGATGCTGTAGGTGCGATCAGGGCCTTCTTGCCATACGGTATACATTTTACTTAGTCTTCACAATACATGCCGCATCACAACAAAAAGTATAATTGTACACATTAGCAACGTCTTCCGTGGTTTACTACTGGTACCGCACACAAGTCAAAGCAAAGCACAAATTGAAAAAATCCAACACGCGCGACAAACTGCACACAATGAATGCTACGCAACCTAGTCCTGCAGATGAGTCGCAGTGGTGTGTATTGCCTCYCAATGAAATTAATGAATTTCTGCCTGAACACATACAGTTCACACAACCGATGTGCGTAGGATTCTGTGTTTTCACATGCACAAGTGATTTGCTTTACCAATGAAAACGAGATAGAAAATTAAAACATTCATTTTGATTGAAAATATATGTTGTATGTTTCTGGACGATGCACCATGCTGCCTTGTAGACAAAATGACCGAGCAGCACATACTGTTCGATTTGAGAAGGGCGCTCCTGCTCCTCCCTCCCCGCTTTCGACCTATGACGTACCAGGCCTTTACCCAGTGCCGCACGGCAGCATAATCGAATCCACCCAATCAGATACATGTTTTGAAAAGGTTGGACAATCTGAGTGGTGCAGAGGTAGTCTCCAAGTTCCAACCAGCCAATAGAAAAGGGCACAAAAGTGACGCATCCAGCCCTCAGCTGTTTTTGTTTTTGTCTGCCTCCTGTTAACTCTAGAAGTTAGGGTTAAAACAGAATACAAGCGCCGTGTTCTAAAATAGAAGAAACAACAAATACTTTTATTTTCAGGATTCAAGCCATCAATTTCCAATTTGTATAGCATGTATTACATTGTAATAACTCATCTCAAGCGCATACGTGTGTAGAGGAGCTGGGTTTCGGGGTGATCGATCCGAACACAGGCCACTGAACTAGGGCAGTGGAGCAGGACAGGATAATCACTGTGGACGAGATGGAGGAACGGGAGACATCCGACGGTCCGGGAGGGCCTCAAGGCTTGATCAGCGCCTCGTTCAACCAGGACACCACGTAAGCAAGCGCCCTGTCTGCCAACTCGGGCCAGTTCTAGCGTATTCAACTTGTCACACTGTTAGAAGATTCTTCTTGCATAATCTAGGCAGTAAATCTGTATGCGTCTGTCTAGCTGTAATATGGTCTGTCTGTTGGTCTGTAGCAGATATATGTTAATGTATGAATTCTATCTTCCTACCTAACCCACTTGTGCATGTAGTTTATCAATGTTAATACAATTGTCCCATGGTGTCTCATCAACACAGTTCCTAAAATATAGGTTAGTACCTTGTGAAGTACGCCACCACACTACGAAGGCTTATAGATAGATGGCCAGAGAAAAGTATCCAGGCAAGATTTGACCTACAGTAGAGGTACTGGTCAGCGCAGCAGACTATTGTGCAAATTCGTTTTTTGTCTCCGATGATGACACATGCAATGAGTTGTGGAACTGTCATGATTTCTTGAAGCACTAAGGCTATCACCACTGCATGCATGGTGCGGTTGTAGGAATTGCATTATGACAAAGGGTCTTTGGGTATGGGATCCCATGCTAGGTAACATTATGAATGTTGGAAGTTGAGTGTGAGTGATAGAGGAGCAGCCAGAGACTGTTGATCTACAGGGCGGTTACAGGTGTAGTAACAGCCAGGTGGTCAAACAYACATGTTAATGTTAGATCTCTGCCATTTTCAATCATCCTCAGACATGATAAGATAAGACAAGCAGCAGTTAGGCTATATGTTGCCTGGGGTAGGCCTATATCCCACTGAACCACGCACCTGTTCAACTCTGAGTAGTGGTTGCCCTCAGGCACAGATCTAGGATCAGCTCACCCTCCACATAGCGTAACCTAAACCATAAGGGGGGAAATGTTAAACTGATATTAGATCAGTGTCTACTCTAGAATGAATATGATCCTATATCTTCCTAGTCCATCCTATTCCACCTGTTGACAGATGCCTGTCCCTCCTTTTCTCTACACAGTATCTCTGTATATGCCCATAGTGTGCTTGATTATCAGGGGTGTTTGAAGTGCCTAGGGTGATCACATGACCTGAGTCAACCCTTGCTGTGTTGACCATACAGCACACTGTGTATCCTTCATTTCCCCCTGACTGCTATATATAGCTCAGTGGGTAGTGAGCCATTTCATGTATCCCCTACATTTCCTGGTAAGCGAAGTGTGTACAAAGGCTTTCCTTAGAAAACATCCTCTGCCTTTAGTGGTCCAATCAGCCTTGGTCCAATCAGCCTTTCCGCTCATAAGCGTAGCGTCATTTAAGAATGCACTGAGTAAAGGTAGTAGTTGATAGAGGTGTCCCGGTTAGAGAACAAGGATAGGGAGAGAGACTTGAGGTTCAGTTTACAGTGTTTGAGCTCCCATTTATTTTCTCCAATCAAAGATCCATTTCATTTCCATGAATTACTTGTGTGATTTTGATATTGGACTCTCAGATAACAAAAGACAAATGCTGGAGAGGTTTTTACATCTGTCCGGATTGTTTGTCACTGAACTCATTCGATTTTATTGTATGGTTTTTCCATTGTTTGTTCATTTAGTTTAAGAGGTATAGCGTGTGTAACTCTGTGTTGTTGCATGTGTCGAACTGCTTTGCTTTATCTTGGCCAGGTCGCAGTTGCAAATGAGAACTTGTTCTAAACTAGCCTACCTGGTTATATAAAGGTGAAATAAAAACAAGGTAGATGATTATTTAGATTATGGCACGACAAGTGAACATCCAGCCTATTTGGTTATAACATATTAACAAACTGTAACCTTCAATCAAACCTTGAGAGGAGATTATGATGAAACCATTATGGCGGTTTACAACACTACACCCCTATAGTGGATTATAGACTACACACATAGTGGACGCCATCTTGGATGTGTAACAACAGTTGGGTCTCTGTGTTTCAGCTCTCTATCAGTGGGCACTAAGTCAGGCTACAGACTCTTCTCTGTCACCTCAGTGGACAAGATGGACTGCATCCACGAAGGAGGTGAGTGAGTGTCCTTATAGCTTGTGTGTACTGGTAGCTACAGTTAAACACTAAGCTGGTATCCTAGCACCGGGACAAAACAAACACCCAATAAGCTGTGGTCAGGTCAACTAGCATGGTTGAACAGTAGTCTTGTAACCAGAGAACAAGTTGTTCTAAGCTGACATAGCCCTCCCTCTCCTACATATGTAAACAATGGTAGAGAGCAGTGTTACATCATAAGCCTGTTCCCAGTAATGCATTCTACAAGTATTTTATCAGTGTTTCATATCACAGAGAGAGGAAAGTGTGTGATCCTATGAATGTTTTAGTTTGAATGAATGATGGAATGAATGATGGAAAGTGTGTGTGTGTGTGTGTGGTATGTATGTATGTATGTATGTATGTATGTATGTATGTATGTATGTGTGTGTGTGTGTGTGTGTGTGTGTGTGTGTGTGTGTGTGTGTGTGTGTGTGTGTGTGTGTGTGTGTGTGTGTGTGTGTGTGTGTGTGTGTGTGTGTGTGTGTGTGTATGCACAGTGTTTTATATTAGCACTTGTATGTGATTTAACCCTTCCAACTTCCCTCCCTCTCCCTCCTTTTCCCCCCTTCCCCATCCCTCCCTCTCCTTCCCCTCCCTCTACCAGCGGAGTGTCCAGACGTGTACATCGTGGAGCGGTTGTTCTCTAGCAGTCTGGTGGCGGTGGTCAGTCTCTCCATGCCCCGACGTATGAACGTCTACCACTTCAAAAGGGGAACAGAGATCTGCAACTATAGCTACTCTAACAACATCCTCTCAGTCCGGCTCAACAGACAGGTAATGGACCTATTCCAAACCCATTCCTCACCGCTACACTCCTAGAAAAAAGGTGCTATCTAAAATGTTAAAGGGTTCCCCATAGGACAGCCGAAGAACCCTTTTGGAACCCTTTTTTCTAAGACTGTATACTTAGGTCAGATTGAGGCCCCATTCCAATCCAATCTCTCTCACCAATCCTGAGATCAACTCCCATTCCAAACCTATCCCATCTTCCAGCTCTGCAGCAACGTTTCCCTCTCTTTCCCCTGTAGAGGCTGGTGGTGTGTCTGGAGGAGTCAGTGTACATCCACAACATCAAAGACATGAAGCTGCTGAAGACGCTGCTCAACACGCCCCACAACCCCTCGGGTACTGAATACGCACACACACACACACATGCACAAACACACACACAATTCACCATACCCTCAACTATGCTCAGTTTCTAAACACAGACAAACCCTCCAACCCGTCAGGTCTCTGTGCCCTCTCTGTGAACCATGGTAACTCCTACCTGGCGTACCCTGGCAGTCAGACCATCGGAGAGATCATGGTCTATGACACCAACAACCTGGTAAGACCTGATATTCAAATGACTTCTGCCACAGTGGCTATTCAAACCACTGTCTGCACAGCACAACGCATGGGGTATTCATGTTGACCCCAATGGCAGCTTGTGGGTTAGCTAGTAGAGTAGTTGGAGAGGTAGTTGAGTTGCCTTAATACCTTTGGGTACATGAAGTACAGTCATTGCATGTCACGGCTGTTGAAGTGGTCACATGTTGATGATGTTACTAATGTGTGACCTGTGTTTTCCTCAGAGCAAGGTGACGATGATCCCAGCCCATGACAGTCCCCTGGCAGCCCTCACATTTAACGCTTCAGGAACAAAACTGGCCAGTGCCTCCGAGAGGGTGAGTCTGACTGTTCCTTTCTCTCTCTTTCTGGTTGTCTCTGCCTGTCTTTCAACTGTACCTCTCACTATATATATATATATACACACATATACACTGAGTGTACAAAACATTAGGACACTTACACCTTTTGTCTTGTCCATTCACCCTCTGAATGACACACATACACAATCCATTTCTCAACTGTCTCAAGGCTTAAAAATCCTTCTTTAAACTGTCTCCTCCCCTTCATCTACACTGATTGAAGTGGATTCATCAAGTGGCATCAATAAGGGATCATAGTTTTCACCTGGTCAGTCTGTCATGGAAAGAGCAGGTGTTCCTAATGTTTTGTGCACTCAGTGTACATCTCTGTCTATGGTTCTGTCTGATCATCTCCTCCTCCAATCCAGGGTACAGTGATCAGAGTGTTCACCATCCCAGAGGGACAGAGGCTGTTTGAGTTCCGTAGAGGGATGAAGAGGTCAGTTTATACCAGACTATAGATACTATATGTGTGGACAGACTACAGATACCACAGTTACTACAGACACAACAGACACTACAGATCAAATCAAATTAACTGTTATTTGTCACATGCGCCAAACAGTTGTAGACCTTACCATGAAACACTTACTTATAAGCCCTTAACCAACAATGCCGTTTTAAGAAAATAGAGTTAAGAAAATATTTACTAAATAAACAAACAAAAAACATAGCGGGGCTATATACAGGGGGTACCGGTACCGAGTCAATGTGGAGGCTATATACAGGGGGTACCGGTACCGAGTCAATGTGGAGGCTATATACAGGGGGTACCGGTACCTGTACCGGCTACCCCTGTGATATAGCCTTCTACTCATCTGACTCGTATACCGGTACCCCCCTGCTATGATAGCCTCCACATTGACTGAGGTACGTGGTACCCCTGTATATAGCCTCCACATTGACTCGGTACCGTACCCCTGTATATAGCCTCCAATTGACTCTCGGTACGTACCCTGTATATAGCCTCCACATTGACTGGTACCCGGTACCCCCTGTATATAGCCTCTACATTGATCTCGGTACGGTACCCCCTGTATATAGCCTCCACATTGACTTGGTACCGGTACCCCCTGTATATAGCTTCCCATTGACTTCGGTACCGGTACACTGCCCTGTATATAGCCTCCACATTGACTTGGTTACCGGTACCCCATGTATTAATAGCCTCCACATTGACTTCGGTACCGGTACCCCTGTATATAGCCTCCACCATTGACTTGGGTACCGGGTACCCCTGTATATAGCCTCCACATTGACTTTGGTACCGGTACCCCCTGTATATAGCCTCCACATTGACTTCGGTACCGGTACCCCTGTATATAGCCTCCACAATTGACTTGGTACCGGTGACCCCCTGTATTAAGCCTCACATTGACTCGGTACCGGTACCCCCTGTATAAGCCTCCACATTGACTTGGTACCGGTACCCCTGTATATATGCCTCCACATGACTTGGTACCGGGTACCCCCTGTATATAGCCTCCACATTGACTTGGTACCGGTACGCTGTATATAGCCTCCACATTGACTTGGTACCGGTCCCCTGTATATAGCCTCCACATTGACTTGTACGGTAACCCTGTATATAGTCCACATTGGACTTGGTACGGTACCCCCTGTATATAGCCTCCACATTGACTTGGTACCGGTACCCCCTGTATATAGCCTCCACATTGACTTTGGTACCGGTACCCCCTGTATATAGCCTCAACATTGACTTGGTACCGGTACCCCTGTATATAGCCTCCACATTGACTTTTGTAAAAAAGCCGGTAACCCCATGTATATAGCTTCATCATTGATAACTTTGGGTACCGGTACCCTGTATATAGCCTCCACATTGACTCGGTACCGGTACCCCCTGTATATATAGCCTCCACATTGACTCGGTACCGGTACCCCTTGTATATGCCTCCACATTGACTGGTACCGGTTACCCCCTGTATTATAGCCGTCCACATTGACTCGGTACCGGTACCCTGATAAGCCTCCACATTGACTCGGTACGGTACCTGTATATAAGCCTCCACATTGACTCGGTACGGTACCCCTGTATATAGCTCCACATGACTGGATACCGTACCCCTGATATAGCTCACATTGACTTGGTACCCGGTAATCCCCCGTATATAGCCTCCACATTTGACTTGGTACCGGTACCCCCTGTATATAGCCTCCACATTGACTCGGTACCGGTACCCCTGTATATAGCCTCCACATTGACTCGGTACCGGTACCCTGTATATAGCCTCCACATTGACTCGTACCGGTACCCCTGTATATAGCCTGCCACATTGACCTCAGTACGTACCCCTGTATAGCCTCCACATTATCGTACCGTCCCCCTGTATAATAGCCTCCACATTGACTCTGTACCAGGTACCCCCTGTATATAGCCTCACATTGACTCGGGTACGGTACCCCCTGTATATAGCCTCCACATTGACTCGGTACCGGTACCCCCTGTATATGCCTCCACATTGACTCGGTACCGGTACCCCCTGTATATAGCCTCCACATTGACTCGGTACCGGTACCCCCTGTATATAGCCTCCACATTGACTCGGTACCGGTACCCCCTGTATATAGCCTCCACATTGACTCGGTACGGTACCCCCTGTATATAGCCTCCACATTGACTCGGTACCGGTACCCCCTGTATATAGCCTCCACATTGACTCGGTACCGGTACCCCCTGTATATAGCCTCCACATTGACCTCGGTACGGTACCCCCTGTATATAGCCTCCACATTGACTCGGTAGCCGGTACCCCCTGTATATAGCCTCCACATTGACTCGGTACCGGTACCCCCTGTATATAGCCTCCACATTGACTCGGTACGGTACCCCCTGTATATAGCCTCCCATTGACTCTGGTACCGGTACCCCCTGTATATAGCCTCCACATTGACTCGGTACCGGTACCTGTATATAGCCTCCACACTTGGACTTGGTACCGGTACCCCCGTATATAGCCCTCCACAGTTGACTCGGTACCGGTACCCCCTGTATATAGCCTCCACATTGACTCGTACCGGGTACCCCCTGTATATAGCCTCCACATTGACTCGATACCGGTACCCCCTGTATATAGCCTCCACATTGACTCGGTACCGGTACCCCCTGTATATAGCCCGCTATGTTTTTTGTTTGTTTATTTAGTAAATATTTTTTAACTCTATTTTCTTAAAACGGCATTGTTGGTTAAGGGCTTATAAGTAAGTGTTTCATGGTAAGGTCTACAACTGTTTGGCGCATGTGACAAATAACAGTTAATTTGATTTGATCTGTAGTGTCTGTTGTTGTCTGTAGTAACTGTGGTATTCTGTCGTGTCCACACATATAGTATCTATAGTCTGGTATAAACTGACCTCTTCATCCTCTACGGAACTCAAACAGCCTCTGTCCCTCTGGGATGTGTGAACACTCTGATCACTGTACCCTGGATTGGAGGAGGAGATGATCAGACAGAACCATAGACAGAGATGTACACTGAGTGCACAAAACATTAGGAACACCTGCTCTTTCCATGACAGACTGACCAGGTGAAAACTATGATCCCTTATTGATGCCACTTGATGAATCCACTTCAATCAGTGTAGATGAAGGGGAGGAGACAGTTTAAAGAAGGATTTTTAAGCCTTGAGACAGTTTGAGAAATGGATTGTGTATGTGTGTCATTCAGAGGGTGAATGGACAAGACAAAAGGTGTAAGTGTCCTAATTTTTTGTACACTCAGTGTATATGTGTGTATATATATATATATAGTGAGAGGTACAGTTGAAAGACAGGCAGAGACAACCAGAAAAGAGAGAGAAAGGAACAGTCAGACTCACCCTCTCGGGGCACTGGCCAGTTTTGTTCCTGAAGCGTTAAATGTGAGGGCTGCCAGGGGACTGTCATGGGCTGGGATCATCGTCACCTTGCTCTGAGGAAAACACAGGTCACACATTAGTAACATCTCATCATCATGTGACCACTTCAACAGCCGTGACATGCAATGACTGTACTTCATGTACCCAAAGGTATTAAGGCAACTCAACTACCTCTCCAACTACTCTACTGCTAACCCACAAGCTGCCATTGGGGTCAACATGAATACCCCATGCGTTGTGCTGTGCAGACAGTGGTTTGAATAGCCACTGTGGCAGAAGTCATTTGAATATCAGGTCTTACCAGGTTGTTGGTGTCATAGACCATGATCTCTCCGATGGTCTGACTGCCAGGGTACGCCAGGTAGGAGTTACCATGGTTCACAGAGAGGGCACAGAGACCTGACGGTTGGGGGTTTGTCTGTGTTAGAAAACTGAGCATAGTTGAGGGTATGGTGAATTGTGTGTGTGTTGTGCAGTGTGTGTGTGCGTATTCAGTACCCGAGGGTTGTGGGCGTGTTGAGCAGCGTCTTC
>NC_036858.1:65549779-65553436 GCF_002910315.2 Salvelinus sp. IW2-2015 | reverse complement strand
TACCCCTGTATATAGCCTCCCACATTGACTCGGTACCGGTACCCCCTGTATATAGCCTCCACATTGGACTGGTACCGGTACCCCCTGTTATATAGCCTCCACATTGACTCCGTACCGTTACCCCCTGTATAGCCTCCACATTGACTCGGTACCGTACCCCCTGTATATAGCCTCCACATTACTCGTACCGGTACCCCCTGTATATAGCCTCCACATTGACTGGTACCGGTACCCCCTGGTATATAGCCTCCACATTGACTCGGTACCGGTACCCCCTGTATATATCCTCCACATTGACTTTCGGTACCGGTACCCCCTGTATATAGCCTCCACATTGACTCGTGTACCGGTACCCCCTGTATATAGCCCCACATTGACTCGGTACCGGTACCCCCTGTATATAGCCTCCACATTGACTTGGTACCGGTACCCCCTGTATATAGCCTCCACATTGACTCGGTACCGGTACCCCCTGTATATAGCCTCCACATTGTACTGGTACCGGTACCCCCTGTATATAGCCTCCACATTGACTCGGTACCGGTACCCCCTGTATATAGCCCTCCACATTGACACGGTACCGGTACCCCCTGTATATAGCCTCCACATTGACCGGTACCGGTACCCCCTGTATATAGCCTCCACATTGACTCGGTACCGGTACCCCGTATATAGCCTCCCACATTGACTCGGGTACCGGTACCCCCTGTATATAGCCTCCACATTGACTCGGTACCGTAACCCCCTGTATATAGCCTCCACATTGACTCTGTACCGGTACCCCCTGTATATAGCCTCCACATTGACTTCGGTACCGGTACCCCCTGTATATAGCCTCCACATTGACTCCGGTACCGGTACCCCCTGTATATAGCCTCTCACATTGACTCGGTACCGGTACCCCTGTATATAGCCTCCACATTGACTTCGGTACCGCGAGTCAATGTGGAGGCTATATACAGGGGGTACCGGTACCAGGTCAATGTGGAGGCTATATACAGGGGGTACCGGTATCGAGTCAATGTGGAGGCTATATACAGGGGGTACCGATACCGAGTCAGTGTGTGCGGGTACATGTTAGTCGAGGTCATTTGTAGATGTTGGTAGGGGTAAAGTGACTATGCATAGATATTAAACAGCAAGTAGCAGCAGTGTAAAAACAATGGGGGGTAAGAGTTACCAGCCTCAGAAATTGCATCCCAAATAAATGCATCACAGATTTCAAGTAACAGACACATCTCAACATSAACTGTTCAGAGGAGACTGCGTAAATCAGGCCTTCATGGTCGAATTGCTGCAAAGAAACCACTACTAAAGAACACCAGTAAGAAGAAGAGACTTGCTTGGACCAAGAAACACGAGCAATGAACATTAGAGCGGTATAAATCTGTAATTTGGCCTGAGTCCAAATTTGAGATTTTCGGTTCCAACCGCCGTGTCTTTGTGAGACGCAGAGTAGGTGAATGGATGATTTCCGCATGTGTGGTTCCCACCGTGAAGCATGGAGGAGGAGGTGTAAGGGTGTGGGGGTGCTTTGCTGGTGACACTGTCTGTGATTTATTTAGAATTCAAGGCACACTTAACCAGCATGGCTACCACAGCATTCTGCAGCGATAYGCTATCCCATCTGGTTTGCGCTTAGTGGGACTATCAATTGTTTTTCAACAGGACAATGACCCAATACATCTCCAGGCTGTGTAAGGGCTATTTGACTAAGAAGGAGAGTGATGGAGTGCTGCATCAGATGACCTGGCTTCCACAATCACCCGACCTCAACCCAATTGAGATGATTTGGGATGAGTTGGACCGCAGAGTGAAGGAAAAGCAGCCAACAAGTGCTCAGCATAGAATAAGGCTGTAACGTAACAAAATGTTTAAAAATTCAAGGGTTCTGGATACTTTCCGAATGCACTGTATATAGGGCAGCAGCTTCTAAGGTGCAAGGTTGAGTACTGAATGGTAGCCGGCTAGTGAAGGCTATTTAACAGTCTGATGGCCTTGAGATAGAATCTGTTTTTCAGTCTCTCGGTCCCTGCTTTGATGCACCTGYWCTGACCTCGYCTTCTGGATGGTAGCGGGGTGAACAGGCAGTGGCTCGGGTGGTTGTTGTCCTTGATTATCTTTTAGGCCTTCCTGTGACATCGGGTGCTGTAGGCGTCCTGGAGGGCAGGTAGTTTGGCCATGGTGATGCGTTGTGCAGACCGCACCACCCTCTGGAGAGACTTGCGGTTGCGGGCGGTGCAGTTGCCGTACCCGGCAGTGATACAGCCCAAAAGGATGCTCTCAATTGTGCATCTGTAAAAATTTGAGGGTCTTAGTAGCCAAGGCAAATTTCTTCAGCCTTCTTAACCACACTGTCTGTGTGGGTGGACCATTTCAGATGGTCAGTGATGTGAACACCGAGGAACTTGAAGCTCACCACCTTCTCCACTGCGGTCCCGTCGATGTGGATATGTGCGTGCTCCCTCTGCTGTTTCCTGAAGTCCACGATCAGCTCCTTCGTTTTGTTGACGTTGAGGTTATTTTCCTGGAAACACTCCACCAGGGACCTCACCTCCTCCCTGTAGGCCGTCTCGTCATGGGTGAACAGAGAGTACAAGAGGGGGCTGAGCACGCACCCTTGTGTGGCCCCAATGTTGAGGATCAGCGAAGTGGAGGTGATGTTTCCTATCTTCACCACCTGGGGGCGGCCCGTCAGGAAGTCCAGGACCCAGTTGCACAGGGCAGGGTTCAGACCCAGGGCCCCGTGCTTAATGATGGGCTTGGAGGGTACTATGGTGTTGAAGGCTGAGCTGTAGTTAATGAACAGCATTCTGACGTAGGTATTCCTCTTGTCCAGGGCAGTGTGCAGTGCGATGGCGATTGCATCCTCTGTGGATCTATTGGGGCGGTAAGCAAATTGAAGTGAGTCTAGGGTGTCAGGTAAGGTAGAGGTGAAATTATCCTTAACTAGCCTCTCAAAGTACTTAATGATGACAGAAGAGGGTGCTATGGGGCAATAGTCACTTTGTTCTGTTACCTTTGCTTTCTTGGGTACAGGAACAATGGAGGACATCTCGAAGCAAGTGGGGACTGTAATGTCTGTGGTGTCTGTGGTATCTGTTGTCTGTCTACATATGTAGTGTCTGTAATATCTGTAGTGCCTGTCGTGTCTGTGTCTGTTGTATCTGTAGTGTCCCCTTCTGAGGGGGAAAAGGCGTTGTCGTGCCCTCTTCACAACTTTCTTGGTGTGTTTGGACACTACAGACACTACAGATACTACATGTGTAGACAGACTACAGATACTACAGACACTGCAGACACTACTGATACTAAACTCAGCAAAAAAAGAAACGTCCTCTCACTGTCAACTGCGTTTATTTTCAGCAAACTTAACATGTGTAAATATTTGTATGAACATAACAAGATTCAACAACTGAGATATAAACTGAACAAGTTTCACAGACATGTGACTAACAGAAATGTTATAATGTGTTCCTGAACAAAGGAGGGGGTCAAAATCAAAAGTAACAATCAGTATCTGGTGTGGCCACCAGCTGCATTAACTTCTTGCAACTATAGGGGGTGCTGTTCCGCATTAGCATATTTGTGTCTCCAAATTAAACTGCCTCGTGCTAAATTCTTGATCGTACAATATGCATATTATTGTTATTATTG
>NC_036858.1:65536297-65545068 GCF_002910315.2 Salvelinus sp. IW2-2015 | reverse complement strand
GATAGAAAACACCTTCTAGTTTCTATAGAAGTGGAATTTTGTCTCTGAGTGGGACAGAACAATTCTACAGCACTTTCATGACAGGGTTCAGATTTTCAGAAATTTTTACCTCTGATCTGGGGTCTGTTATAAGGCGACAGTGAATGCTATGAAGAAACCGACACTGCCTACGTCTCTCTCTGGGTGTCTGTACTCATCACGTTTTCAAATGAAATCGATGGGACGGTCACAGCCATACAAAAGACCAAAATGTACAGAGACCTCCCTTTCTCAACGTGCGCTGAACGTCAAGGCCATCGGACCTGCCTCGTTCCAAATCGTTTTCTAACCAGCAATATTTCTCCGGTCAGTGTTTCAGTCTTATAGTTGTTAAAAACATCATAAATGGTAGTTAATTTGAGCCGTTTTATATCAAATTATAATCCGTTAGTGCGATTTGGAGGAATTTCTTTGTTGTGGCGCTCTGAGAAGTTTGGACACGTTTTAGGGTGTCGGTCGTTGGTGGTGAGACATTTGAAGACAGAGGACATCTATCGACACAAAGACGTTATAACATAGAAAGATACATGCCCAAAATTGATGGAAGAACAAGCTCAAAGTAAGCAATATTTAATATGATAAATCGTGTTTCTGTCGAAATATTTTAAACGCATATTTGCCATTTTGTTGTATAGCTTCACTTGGCCAACCCTGTATTGAAAAGTAAGGGATAATTTTAAAAATGTAAATCAGCGGTTGCTTAGAACTAATTTGTCTTTCGATTGCTGTCAACCCTGTATTTTTTAGTCAAGTATATATTAGCTTTCAATTAAAACTAGATCACTCTGGATAGATGACGTCAGACATATTGAGGCTTGATTTCTAGTATTTTTATTGTGTAACCACGGTTTGTATGGCTAAATATGCACCTTTTCGAACAAACTGTATATGTATATTGTAAAATGATGTTACAGGAGTGTCATCGGAAGAATTCTGAGAGAAGTTAGTGAAAAAATTAATATATTTTGGCGGTGATTCGTTATAGCGCTCTTTGGCTGGAATCGATGCTCTGGTACATTTGCACATGTGGTATGCTAACTTTCGATTTATTGTGTTTTCGCTGAAAAACGCTATAGAAAAATACTGAAATCTAGCTATGCTAATTAGTGTGTGGGGGGGGTGGGGGGTGCTCCCGGACCCGGGGTAGAGGCTCGTGAAAGGTTAAGTACTGCAGTGTATCTCCTCCTCATGGACTGCACCAGATTTGCCAGTTCTTAGTGTGAGATGTTACCCCACTCTTCCACCAAGGCACCTGCAAGTTCCCGGACATTTCTGGGGGGAATGGCCCTAGCCCTCACCCTCCGATCCAACAGGTCCCAGATGTGCTCAATGGGATTGAGATCCGGGCTCTTCGCTGGTCATGGCAGAACACTGACATTCCTGTCTAGCAGGAAATCTCACACAGAACGAGCAGTATGGCTGGTGGCATTGTCATGCTGGAGGGTCATGTCAGGATGAGGCTGCAGGAAGGGTACCACATGAGGGAGGAAGATGTCTTCCCTGTAACACACAGCGTTAGTCCGATGATGCTGTGACACACCGCCCCAGACCATGACGGACCCTCCACCTCCAAATCGATCCCGCTCCAGAGTACATGCCTCTGTGTAATGCTCATTCCTTCGACGAAAAACGCGAATTCGACCATCACCCCTGGTGAGACAAAACCGCGACTCGTCAGTGAAGAGCACTTTTTGCCAGTTCTCTCTGGTCAAGCGACAGTGGGTTTGTGCCCATAGGCGACGTTGTTGCCGGTGATGTCTGGTGAGGACCTGCCTTACAACAGGCCTACAAGCCCTTAGTCCAGCCTCGCTCAACCTATTACTGATGGAGGGATTGTGCGTTCCTGGTGTAACTCGGGCAGTTGTTGTTGCCATCCTGTACCTGTCCCACAGGTGTTATGTTTGGATGTACCAATCATGTGCAGGTGTTGTTACACGTGGTCTGCCACTGCGAGGACGATCAGCTGTCCGTCCTGTCACCCTATAGTGCTGTCTTAGGCGTCTCACAGTACGGACATTGCAATTTATTGCCCTGGCCACATCTGCAGTCCTCATGCCTCCTTGCAGCATGCCTAAGGCATGTTCACGCAGATGAGCAGGGACCCTGGGCATCTTTCTTTTGGTGTTTTTCAGAGTCAGTAGAAAGGCCTCTTTGGTGTCCTAAGTTTTCATAACTGTGACCTTAATTGCCTACCGTCTGTAAGCTGTTAGTGTCTTAACRACCGTTCCACAGGTGCATGTTCATTAATTGTTTATGGTTCATTGAACAAGCATGGGAAACAGTGTTTAAACCCTTTACAATGAAGATCTGTGAAGTTATTTGGATTTTTACAAATTATCTTTGAAAGACAGGGTCCTGAAAAAGGAACGTTTCTTTTTTTGCTGAGTTTGTGTAGACCGACTACAGATATTGCAGACACTGCAGATATTAGACACTACATACACTACAGATACTACATACAGTGCAGATATTACATACACTGCAGATATTACAGATATTACTGATAATACAGAACAGACACTGCAAACACTACATGTGTAGACAGAATACAGATATGACAGACACAGATACAACAGACACAACAGGTACTACATGTGTAGACAGACTACAGAACGATTCCAAGGTATTGTAATGGTAGGTTTGGTATCTTGGCGGATGATGACTCTTACCATGTGTGTCTGTGTCTCAGGTATGTGAGTATCAGCTCGTTGTCCTTTAGTTCAGACGCACAGTTCCTCTGTGCCTCCAGCAACACAGAGACGGTCCATATCTTCAAACTGGAACAGCACAGCCCCAGGTACTCACTGTTTACTCTCTAGATTTTGTTGTGTTGATTGTCTTACGACTTGTCCCTTTCTGGTCCTCAGTGGCTAGTTGTCAGGTGTGTTCAATGTTTTATGTTAGTTTTGTCTCTGTAGTCAGTCAGGAAGAGCAGTGCGATTGATTCCTGCCTGTCTCCTCTGCCTGTCTCTAGTCGAGATGGCGAGTCTCCTACGTGGGGTGCCTACGTGGGGAAGATGTTCACAGCAGCCAGCACCTACCTTCCCTCCCAGGTCTCTGACATGATGCACCAAGACCGTGCCTTTGCCACCGTACGACTCAACATGTTCGGACTCAAGAACGTATGCGCCTTGTCCACGTAAGTGTGTGTGTTTGCGGGGGGATGCAGGGCGGGATGGTGTGTCACTTTATTTTACAGTCCTATTACTTGCTATATTTTCAGGGTTCAGAAGCTACCTCGTCTGCTGGTGGCATCATCAGATGGACATCTCTACATCTATAACATTGACCCACAGGATGGAGGAGAGTGTGTTCTGGTCAGGAAACACAGGTGAGGGACTGGGTTCCGGTCAGTAAACACAGGTGAGGGACTGGGTTCCGGTCAGTAAACACAGGTGAGTGACTGGGTTCTGGTCAGGAAACACAGGTGGGGGACTGGGTTCTGGTCAGGAAACACAGGTGAGGGACTGGGTTCCGATCAGAAAACACAGG
This sequence comes from Salvelinus sp. IW2-2015, assembly GCF_002910315.2. Lineage (NCBI taxonomy): Eukaryota > Metazoa > Chordata > Actinopteri > Salmoniformes > Salmonidae > Salvelinus > Salvelinus sp. IW2-2015. Next base: position 65,541,537 of record NC_036858.1, on the reverse strand, counting down.
TGAGGGACTGGTTCTGGTCAGGAAACACAGGTGGGGGACTGGGTTCTGGTCAGTGAAACAACAGGTGAGGGGACTGGGTTCCGGTCAGGTAAACACAGGTGGGGACTGGGTTCTGGTCAGGAACCACAGGTGAGGAACTGGGTTCTGGTCAGGAAACACAGGTGAGGGACTGGGTTCCGGTCAGTAAAACACAGGTGAGGACTGGGTTCTGTGTGTGTGAGCCTCAGAGTTGGGGTCAAATTCCATTTCAATTCCAGTCCATTCAGGAAGCAAAATGACATTCCAATTCCAATTAATTTCAATGCTTTTCAATGAGGAAAATGTGGAATTTGATTTACTTTCTGAATTGACTGGAATTGAAATGGAACTGACCCCAACCCTGGTGAGTATATGTGTGTGCTTAAGCATGTTTGTATATGTGCGTGAACTCAGGCTCTCTTTGTGTTTTCTCCAGGCTATTTGAAAGAGATGAGGCGCCACAGGAAGCACAACAGGAAGAGGAGGAGTCAGAGGATGGAAGGTCCCTCCCACCGTCAACCAGCCCATCATACGCTGCCACTGTGTCCCTCCCCTCGACCCCACCTTCTTCTACCACTCTCACAGGTAATGTGTGTGGTTTGCTTCATGAATGTCTTACCTTGTGTGATTAAGGACTTTTTTCAATCCGTATCACAGAAGTTCAGCTTTACAGCGTGATTGAAATTTAAAGGAAATGTTCCCGCTTTAGCGGAAACTGCATCACGGTAAACGCTGCATATGTCGGCTCTATTGGAAATTACCTTTAAATGTGTATTGTGGAATCTGTAAATCTTCAGCTTTATAGACTGAATACAGCCCTTAGTCTGGTGATGTGTCCTGTAATCTCTCTTCTCCTCTCCTTCTATCCTCTTCCCAGGCTACTCAGAGGATGGAGGGGCTGAGAAAGGGGATGTGATCCCTGAACATGAGTTTGCCGAGGGACCCGTCTGTCTGGATGACGAGAACGAGTTTCCTCCCGTCAGCAAACAGACCAACTGACCCACCACTTCCCTGGAACCAATCAACTGGAGCCATTATGACCCGCCACTTCCCAGGAACCAATCAACTAGAGCCATTCACGCAAGAAGGAAGTATATCAGTGTTAAGAGAACCCCCCACCCCATGTCCCCAACGAGCCAATCAAATGGGAGAAATGTAGATGCCACAGTGTTGATTGGTTACTCTAATGTGCCATTCAGAAGTAGAGTGTGGCTAGATAGTAGACCCGTCTCTGTACATTGTCTCATACCTGGCCCTAAAGGTCAGTATGAATACAATTTAAATCCATTCCCTAACTATCAGAAGGGAAACAGGTCTGGGCTATGAATTTGTAGCCTTCCTCTAGTCTAATATTAACCAATATTTAACCTGGTTAAAAAGGAACTTTAATATTGAATTGCAATCATATAGCGCTATTGAGAAGTGCTCTGAGCGCTTAACCATTCAGTTGTACTTTTCTAACCTGTTTAGTATAGTGATTTATAACACTGACTGGATAGTGAGGTCCGAGTCCTATTCTGCTGCTTGATGCATATTGGCTAGAACCCAGTGTAGGGTGGAAGAGGGCAGAGAGGGACACAGACAGACTGCGTCTTATCAGTGGGCTATAGCTGTGCCACGCCCTGAGAGAGAAGAGGGGGGAGGGAGAGAGAGGATGGTGGAATAGAGAAGGAGAGAGAGGGGATGGTGGAATAGAGAAGGAGAGAGAGGACGTTCTATCATATGTCTTGAGGTGATGTTTTTGAACTTATCTCTAGAAAAAAGGTGGGAAGAATAATATACACATACTGATAATGTGAAAAACTTGATTTATAGTATTGTAGATTCTTACAGGTCCTTTTATTTCAGTGATAATATTATTAACACCATTGACTAAATAATGTTGAATATTGTACAATTTCATACATGACATAGATGTTTTTACTTTGTAAAAAATTATGTTGACTTGTACTAAATATTATTTTGGAATATGAAATTAGAATTATTCATCAATGCATTAGACCTACAGTAATTAAGTGAAGGTTTTGGCGGAAAGTGGATTTTTATTGTTTGTGTATAATGTGTATGTATATATATATGTGTGTGTGTGTGTGTGTGTGTGTATATATAGTTGAAGTTGGAAGTTTACATACACTTAGGTTGGAGTCATTCAAAGTTTTTCAACCACTCCATGAATTTCTTGTTAACAAACTATAGTTTTGGCAAGTCGGTTAGGCCATCTACTTTGTGCATGACACAAGTAATTTTTCTAACAATTGTTTACAGACAGATTATTTAACTTATAATTCACTGTATCACAATTCCAGTGGGTCAGAAGTTTACATACGCTAAGTTGACTGTGCCTTTAAACAGCTTTGGAAATTCCAGAAAATGTCTGCTTTAGAAGCTTCTGATAGGCTAATTGACAGCATTTGAGTCAATTGGAGGGTACCTGTGGATGTATTTTAAGGCGCTACTTCAAACTTGTGCCTCTGCTTGACATCATAGGAAATCAAAAGAAATCAGCCCAGACCTCAGAAAAAATATTGTAAAACCTCCACAAATCTGGTTCATCCAAATGGGAGCAATTTCCAAGTGCCTGAGGAACGTTCCTCTGGTACAACGAATGTACGCAAGTATAAACACATGGAACACGCAGCCCGTCATACTGCTCAGGAAAGAGACGCGTTCTGTCTCCTAGAGATGAACGTACTTTGGTGCGAACCAGTGCAAATCAATCCAGAACAACAAGCAAGGACCTTGTGAAGATGCTGAGGGAAAACATGGTAGAAAAGTTATCTATATCCAAGTAAAACGAAGTCTTATATCGACCCATAACCTGAAAGCCATCAGCAAGGAAAACGCCACTGCTCAAAACCCGCCGATAAAAGAAGCCAGACTACGGTTTGCAAACTGCACATGGATGACAGAAGAGCGTACTTTTTGGAGAGAGTCGTCCTTGGTCCTGATTCAACCAAAAATAGAACTGTTTGGGCCATAATGACCGATTGTTATGTTTGGAGGACGAATGGGGAGGCTTGCAAGCCGAAGAACACCATCCCAACCGTGAAGCACGGGGGTGGCAGCATCATGTTGTGGGGGTGCTTTGCTGCAGAAGGGACTGGTGCACTAAACAAAATAGATGGCATCATGAGGTAGGAAAATTATGTGGAATTATTGAAGCAACATCTCAAGATAGTCAGGAAGTTAAAGCTTGGTCACAAATGGATCTTCCAAATGGACAATGACCCCAAGCATACTTCCAAAGTTGTGGCAAAATGGCTTAAGGACAATAAAGTCAAGATATTGGAGTGGCCATCACAAAGCCCTGACCTCAATCCTATAGAAAATGTGTGGGCAGAACTGAAAAAGCGTGTGCAAGCAAGGAGGCCTTCAAACCTGACTCAGTTACACCAGCTCCGTCAGGAGGAATGGGACAAAATTCACCCAACTTATTGTGGGAAGCTTGTGGACGGCTACCCGAAACGTTTTACCCAAGTTAAACAATTTAAAGGCAATGCTACCAAATACTAATTGAGTGTATGTACATTTCTGACCCACTGGGAATGTGATGATTAAAGCTGAAATAAATCATTCTCTCTACTATTATTCTGACATTTCACGTTCTTAAAATAAAGTGGTGATCCTAACTGACCTAAGACAGGTAATTTGTACTTGGATTAAATGTCAGGAATTGTGAAAAACTGAGTTTAAATGTATTTGGCTAAGGTGTATGTAAACTTCCGACTTCAACTGTATGTATATATATATATATACACACACACACATGTATATATATACATACATACATACATATTATATGTGTGTGTGTATGTGTATGTATGTAAACAGTATGCCTATTGTTATTACCTTGTGACTGATTTGCCAAAGGGTGGAGCTTTGAGAACACTAATGTTCTTTTGAAGTTTTGATTTAAGATTTTAAACCACAAATGAAAGGGAATGTGAATCAAACAAGTCTCCTGTGTTTMATTTCATTGAAATGTCTTAGGTTAAAATTAACCTTGGAAGAAAGATCTTTGTCAAATCAAATTAAACCCAGCTATTAGTGGGACAAACTACACTGGTCTTAGGTCAGTGTGTATTGCCAATTTCATCCTACTTATTGCGTTGTCATATACTCCCCACCAGAGTGTTAGTGCAACCCAGAAGCCTCAGTGGTATTACTGTACAAGAAGTCTGTGTACAGGAAAACACTGTTAATATTGGGAATAATAGTGTGAATATTGTTTTCACTATATATTTTACCTCTTGGTGATGTCATTCCGAAACATAATGTTAACTTTCACTGCTATGCGGATGACACACAGCTGTACATTTCAATGAAACATGGTGAAGCCCTAAAATTACCCACGCTGGAAGCCTGTGTTTCAGACATAAGGAAGTGGATGGCTGCAAATGTTCTACTTTTAAACTCGAACAAAACAGAGGTGCTTGTTCTAGGTCCCAAGAAACAAAGAGATCCTTAGTGGGTCGTACCTCATGTCCTTTTATGACTAGCTCTGATCACTTCTGATCACTCCTTAGTCGTCGCCACCTTCATGCTCCTTATTATGGACTAGCTCGATCCACTCGCTTACTGGTGTCCGTACTCATGTCCTTTTTATGACTTAGCTCTGCCATCACACTTAGTGCGTCGTACCTCATTCCTTTTATGACTAGCTCTGATCACTCCTTAGTTGTCGTACCTCATGTCCTTTTATACTAGCCTGATTCACTCCTTAGTGGTCGACCTCATGTCCTTTTATGACTAGCTCTGATCACTCCTTAGTGTGTCGTACCTCATTCCTTTTAGACTAGCTCTATCACTCCTTATGTGTCGTACCTCATGTCCTTTTATGACTAGCTTCTGATCACTCACTTAGTGGTTCGACCTCATGTCTTTTTATGACTAGCTCTGATCACTCCTTAGTGGGTCGTACCTCATGTCCCCTTTATGACTAGCTCTGATCACTTCCTTATGGGTTTTTACCTCCATGTCCTATTCTTCAGTCTAGAGAGAACAGATAGAAAGTCATCTATCACTAGCATCATACCGTCTAAGCTTCTGTCTGAGTGGGAATCACTCCACCCAGAGGAGAGGAGAGTGGGAAAAATCCCAGTACCGGAGAAGGGAGACGAACGAAAGAGAGATGAGAGAAAGAAAGCATCAACTCTCACAACACCTATCTCAACACCCCCCTGTGTAAACCTATTCATTCCAACTCTCTCTCATTCTTTGGG
>NC_036858.1:65503146-65531916 GCF_002910315.2 Salvelinus sp. IW2-2015 | reverse complement strand
TTTAGACACACATTCTGCTCACCATTTTAGGTTTAGACATTTCTCACAGTCTAGAGCAGTGTTTTGCCAACTGGCGGCCCGTGGGCCTAATTTGGCCAGCAGATGGTTTTATTATGTTTTATAAGCAAAAACAACAACAAGTTAATTTCATGTTTTATTGTTGGGTATAAACTACTGTAAAAACACTAGCAAATCAGCTCCAAATAATKTTTTCCAAAGTATTCCCACGCATAATAGAGAGYTATATGTGATCAAATACAAATGTAAGCAAGGTTTGAAATGATTATGTTTTCGTCAAACATTATATCTGTTTGGGCTTCTTGCGGTCAATTTGTAGTCTACAAATGATTTATAATTATGTTCCGGCCCACTGACCATCTGCTCAAGAAGAAATCGTCGCGTGGCTGAATCTAGTTGATGATTCCTGGTGTAGAGGCAGCTTTGCTCTGACATGAGAGAACGGAACACCATCTTTGCCTTGGGAATCAGAATGTTGGCATAGACACAGAAAAAAGATTCTGAAATGGGGTCCTGAAAATGAACCGCACGTCCACTTACCAAAACATGTTGACATTTCTGTTCTAATGATCAGGGCTACATTTGTTCAGAACTATGTTCCCTTTGCACTAACCTGTAAACTTCTCACACCATGACCAACATACAACTGTCTCAATGAGTAGGTAGGCTATATCAACAGCTGCAACCCAAGTTACAGTATATGAGGGTTGTGTTCTACTAAATAGCTGTATCTTTTCCCCCGTCACATTTAGATTTTTATAGGGCATTATTTACCTGGCTGTGTGTGTAATATTGAGTGCATGGGAGTTGTATTGCTGTGTTAGCCTCCAAAGGTCCAGAGGCTGCTCTATGATGGTCCTGTTCTCAAACAGAGGCAGAGCCACCTTGGTGTAAGAGCTGCTGTGACCAATCCTCTTAATCTAGTTAAGATGACAACACAAATCTTCAGTATTTTGAGAATACTGAGTTCTGACAAGAAAATGTATGATTCATGCAGTCAAAATGATATGCCTGGATCTCAAGTTGAGATCCGGCCCAGTCTGTAAAAACTCACCTATCTATGTGAGGAAACAAAGACCTGAGGTACCTATGAGCACACAACCCCCATCTGTGGTCCGGGGTCACAGGGAGGGCAGGTTTGTGTACCTAAGGTACCTATTAGCACACAACCCCCACCTGCTGTTTAGTATCTGTGGTCCGGGGTCACAAGGAGGGCAGGTCGTAACCAGGCAGGCCTGTACAGCCCATATCATTACTGTAGAGGATCCCCAGGTAGTAGTCAAAATCTGCCCACAGAAAGCAATAAGACACTCTCATTGTTTTGGACCTCAAACAGTGCATTTGGAAAGTATTCAGACCCCTTCACTTTTTCCACATTGTGACGTTACAGCCTTATTCAAAAATGTATTTAAAAAAAATAATTCCCCTCATCAATCTACACACAATACCCCATAATGACAAAGCAAAAACAGGTTTTTAGACATTTTTGCAAATGTATTAAAAATAAAAAACTGAAATATCACATTTACATAAGTATTCATACCTTTTACTCAGTACTTTGTTGAAGCACCTTTGGCAGCGATTACAGCCTTGAGTCTTCTTGGGTATGACAATACAAGCTTGGCACAACTGTACTTGGGGAGTTTCTCCCATTCTTCTCTGCAGATCCTCTCAAGCTCTGTCAGGTTGGATGGGGAGCATCGCTGCACAGCTTTTTTCAGGTCTTTCCAGAGATGTTCGATCGGGTTCAAGTCCGGGCTCTGGCTGGGCCACTCAAAGACATTCAGAGACTTGTTCCGAAGCCACTCCTGCGTTGTCTTGGCTGTGTGCTTAAGTTGTTGTCCTGTTGAAAGGTGAACCTTCACCCCAGTCTGAGGTCCTGAGCTCTCTGGAGCAGGTTTTCATCAAGAAACTCTCTGTACGCCTCCCGAGTGACGCAGCGGTCTAAGGCACTGCATCGCAGTGCTAGAGGCGCCACTAGAGATCCGGGTTCGATCCCGGGCTGTGTTGCAGCCGGCCGCGACCGGGCAAGCCATGAGTCTGCGCACAATTGGCCCACAGGATAGAATAGAACAGAACAGAACAGAATAGAATATAATAAAATATAATAAAACCGGTCTCTTCACGTCTCACCGACCATGTCTGTGTAGTATTCATCCTGGTGCAGAATGTCAGCCAGGGTGGTCTCAGCTCGGGGAATCGATCCAGCAACCTTTCGGTTACTGGCCCAATGCTCTAACCACTAAGCTACCTGCCGCCCCAGAAATCAATAATGGCTGTTGATACCAAAAAGCTTGAATGGCCTTTTCTATTCAAAATTTTGGAAGCTTTCAACTTTCCAGCTGAAATAATACATTTAATTAAAATATTATATAAATGCTCTAAAGCAAAAGTATACACAAATAATACTGTATCTGATGGAATAGCTTTAGAAAGTGGCACAAGACAGGGATGTCCTCTCTCCACACTTCGATTTGCACTGGCAATTGAACCGCTTGCTGAAAGAATTAGACAGGACCCAAATGTAACAGGTATCAGTATTGGTAAACATGAATATAAACTAAACCTATTTGCAGATGATCTCCTGATATACCTGACCAATATTGAAAACTCAATACCCCCCTTTGCAAAAAATATTTTCAAAATATCAAGATATAAAATGAACGTGGAAAAAAACGAAATAACGGCAATAAGGAAAATAAAAATAATAACTGACGATCTACAGCAATCCTTTAAGCGGACCACAAAAATATMAAACACTTAAGATGCGTAATAAGTGACAACAAACAACAAATATCTAAAAATAACTTTATTCCAATACTGAAACATATGAAAACAGATTTAATTTAATGGAACCATCTTCCCATAAATCTCCCATAAAGAATAAACCTCTGGCATGGTTCCTAAAGTTTTTGTTTCTATTTTCGGTAATACCAATTACGCCACCGAAGACATTCTTTTAAAAATTCTGGGAATAAAAAGGGAAGCTGTATATCTTCCTAAGTCTGCGTGTGGTTTTAACCTTCCAGACTTGGAAATGTATCAAATCGCTACCCAAGGCTTTTCCTTGCGACATATAGTTAAATGCACTAAAGAGGAACAATGGGTACATATTGAAGATATGCTTAGCTTTATCAAAGGATAAAGCTAAAAAGATGAATAACTTCAATGTTAAGAACACATTACATTACATTTACATTTAAGTCATTTAGCAGACGCTCTTATCCAGAGCGACTTACAAATTGGTGCATTCACCTTATGATATCCAGTGGAACAACCACTTTACAATAGTGCATCTAACTCTTTTAAGGGGGGGGGGGGTTAGAAGGATTACTTTATCCTATCCTAGGTATTCCTTAAAGAGGTGGTGTTTCAGGTGTCTCCGGAAGGTGGTGATTGACTCCGCTGACCTGGCGTCGTGAGGGAGTTTGTTCCACCATTGGGGTGCCAGAGCAGCGAACAGTTTTGACTGGGCTGAGCGGGAACTGTACTTCCTCAGAGGTAGGGAGGCGAGCAGGCCAGAGGTGGATGAACGCAGTGCCCTTGTTTGGGTGTAGGGCCTGATCAGAGCCTGAAGGTACGGAGGTGCCGTTCCCCTCACAGCTCCGTAGGCAAGCACCATGGTCTTGTAGSGGATGCGAGCTTCAACTGGAAGCCAGTGGAGAGAGCGGAGGAGCGGGGTGACGTGAGAGATAACAATATGGAAGAAATGAAAGGTATTCAACAAGAACCAATATCACTCCCTAAAAACACAACCGTATGGAACAATCCTTTGATAGCTTTTCAGACTTCACCAATAAATTGGTCCACATGGAAAACTAAAGGCATAGAAACCATATATGACTTGCTAATAGGAAATACATGTATTTCCATGACAGCTTTAAAAAGCAATTATGGATTAACCAATGTAGATATTTTCTTTGTAATTTATTTCCCCCCAAAAAATAGCAATCTTGAGGGAATCCTATTTGAGTCAGAAGTATTACAATGTAAATGTACTTTTAATCCTTCAGTCTGCATATTTCAAGACTAGTGCTGAGCAACTAGTGCTTTTTGAGTTCGGTCTTGTTTCAATTATTAAAAAATTATCATGTTTTCGGTTTTGATTATTTTTCTAAACATTAAATGTTATATTTGGGTTGAGTGCTATAACTACACAGAATAAAACAATTAATAAAAGTCTCATGATGGAAGTGACTGCTCATTACTGTTTATCACTTATTAACCATCATTTATTTACATTACTTTAGGCCTATTTTCATAAAATGTAGGCCTAAACAGATGTCGGTCAATAAATTGTTTAAAAACTGAAAAATAATCGAAATATCGGTTAATGGCTCAGCACTATAATCAAGATATGGCATATGAGGGTGCAGTGACATACCATATGGGTTGGATGATACTTTCCCTGTCAATCATCATTAAAAAACATATACTTAAAAACTGGAAATCAACCAATCCTCCGCCATTAACGCATTTTTATTATCTAAAAATGTAAAGTGCGTGGGCTATGGAAAGAAACAAAATGGTGCAGTTTGAGGCCATGTGGCTTAAAGTGACGCAGGCACTGGAGATGTGGGTGTGTGCTAGCTAGTGGGTCTGGGCAGGTGTGATGTAGTTGATGTTTGTATAATGTTGTCGTTTGTATGTGTATGTTTCATGTTGTTTATAAAATACACAATAAAATCTTGAAACAAAAAATAAAAGATCCAATAAAGGTATTTGACATCTGGGCTGGAATTAAAGCTTCTACCTCCTGTAGCATTTATCCATGACAGTTAGAGTGGGGAGAACAAGTATTTGATCCACTGCCGATTTTGCAGGTTTTCCTACTTACAAAGCATGTAGAGGTCTGTAATTTTTATCATAGGTACACTTCAACTGTGAGATACGTAATCTAAAACAAAAATCCAGAAAATCACATTGTATGATTTTTAAGTAATTAATTAGCATTTTAGTGCATGACATAAGTATTTGATCACCTACCAACCAGTAAGAATTCCGMCTCTCACAGACCTGTTAGTTTTTCTTTAAGAAGCTCTCCTGTTCTCCACTCATTACCTGTATTAACTGCACCTGTTTGAACTCGTTACCTGTATAAAAGACACCTGTACACACACTCAATCAAACAGACTCCAACCTCTCCACAATGGCCAAGACCAGAGAGCTGTGTAAGGACATCAGGGATAAAATTGTAGACCTGCACAAGGCTGGGATGGGCTACAGGACAATAGGCAAGCAGCTTGGTGAGAAGGCAAAAACTGTTGGTGCAAGTATTAGAAAATGGAAGAAGTTCAAGATGACAGTCAATCACCCTCGGTCTGGGGCTCCATGCAAGATCTCACCTCATGGGGCATCAATGATCATGAGGAAGGTGAGGGATCAGCCCAGAACTACTCGGCAGGACCTGGTCAATGACCTGAAGAGAGCTGGGACCACAGTCTCAAAGAAAACCATTAGTAACACACTACGCCGTCATGGATTAAAATCCTGCAAAGGTCCCCTGCTCAAGCCAGCGCATGTCCAGGCCCGTCTGAAGTTTGCCAATGACCATCTGGATGATCAGAGGAGGAATGGGAGAAGGTCATGTGGTCTGATGAGACAAAAATAGAGCTTTTTGGTCTAAACTCACTCGCCGTGTTTGGAGGAAGAAGAAGGATGAGTACAATCCCAAGAACACCATCCCAACCGTGAAGCATGGAGGTGGAATCATCATTCTTTGGGATGCTTTTCTGAAAGGGGACAGGACGACTGCACCGTATTGAGGGGAGAATGGATGGGGCCATGTATCGCGAGATCTTGGCAACAACCTCCTTCCCTCAGTAAGAGCATTGAAGATGGGTCGTGGCAGGGTCTTCCAGCATGACAACGACCCGAACACACTGCCAGGGCAACTAAGGAGTGGTCCGTAAGAAGCATCTCAAGGTCCTGGAGTGGCCTAGCCCGTCTCCAGACCTGAACCAATAGAAAGTCTTTGGAGGGAGCTGAAAGTCCGTATTGCCCAGCGACAGCCCCGAACCTGAAGGATCTGGAGAAGGTCTGTATGGAGGAGTGGGCCAAAATCCCTACTGCAGTGTGTGCAAACTGGTCAAGAACTACAGGAAACGTATGATCTCTGTAATTGCAAACAAAGGTTTCTGTACCAATATTAAGTTCTGCTTTTCTGATGTATCAAATACTTATGTCATGCAATAAAATGCAAATTAATTACTTAAAAATAACAATGTGATTTTCTGTATTTTTTTTTTTTTTGATTTCCGTCTCTCACAGTTGAAGTGTACCTATGATAAAAATTACATACCTCTACATGCTTTGTAAGTAGGAAAACCTGCAAAATCGGCAGTGTATCAAATACTTGTTCTCCCCACTGTATATCTTAATGTAAGTTAGGTGAGTTGGTTAGTGAACAGGCTACCAAGAGTTGTACCTCATTCCCATCAAGTTCAGATGAGGGGTTTGGCTTGATCTCTGACCCACCTGCTGGTTGGCTCCCAGGTCTCCCCAACCAATACCATCTTCCAAAATGATGATGAAGTTGGGTCTCCTGGTGCTGCTTCTGTCCCTGACTCCATTCTGACTCACTGTGTGGAACAGTAGTCCACAGAGCAGGGTCCCAGATAATAGGAGCATGGAGACACCCACTGTCATTCTGGTTCAAGACCTGGGAGAGTGACAGAATAAGACAAAGAACTGATCAAACCTAAGGTCCCAAGAGACACTTTTGTAGCAGCTTTGGGTTGAATAGTTTATTAAAATTATCATGGTCAAGTGCAAAAACAGCACAGGATGAGAACTACTCAGAACCACTGCACACAGACTACACTGTGACAGTTATCAGCTGGAGGGGGCTGCAGCAGACTGATATAGGACAGAGTTGACTGACTGTAACCCGACCCTCTTAACTCCTGCATTTCCTCATGATTGTCAGTGTGAGTGTGTATGTGTTTGTGAGTATGTGTATGTGTATGTGTTAGAGAGAGAGAGAGAGAGAGAGAGTGCAGCAGTAAGGTTAGGTCACTGGTTTCACACAACATAAATTGAACAGCACACAGGATTACTATACAGCGCACAGGTAAGAGTTACGCAATACTAATTGAAGTAAAAACATTCTGTATCTGACTGAGAAGTATTGATTGAAAGGGAGCAACAAGTGAGCTGGCAAAGAATATATCTACAGTTATGTACAATCTACGTTGCCAGCAGCATGAATGAGACCCGTACAATGGGTAGTTCAATGCGGTCATTCACAAACTCGTGCTACCTTTAAATTCAAGTTGTGGACAATTTAAATCAAGTTAGCATTGGAAACTGAGTCTCCGAAAGGGACTTTCCTCTCCTCATTTCTCCTCTCCTTAAATCATCAAAATATAGGATAAGTGGAAGCAATATGGCAGAGACCAACCTAGGGGATTTGCTTTCACCTGTAGTTCTTTGAGATCAGTCCACTAAAGGAATAAGGCTAGGAGCCTACAGATCTGTTCTAGTATATTACCTTTTTGGACAGTTCCAAATTAAAAACCTTGTATAGCTCACTCAAGAGGCCCGATAATCACCCCTGTAGCCTAGTTATAATCTAGTTATATTTTCATTGTGGTTAATTATATTCAATGTGGTTATTTTCACTAACATTAATTGGTGATTCAAATACTTGGACAGCTTATAGCTTACAGTTTATACTCAAATTGGTTAGGTGCAAAATATCTGAAGACTCTAGACAGCCTTAGAACAGGGCCCTTTTTGTAGTCCCGCGGATCAATTTCCAAAAACAAAAAATATATACTTGTGTGGCCTCTACCCCCATCCCTGCCCTAGAATGTAGGAGAACATGACATCGTGAGCTAAGACAAGACAAGTAAAGTATTGGTATTATTCTTTAGGCTAAGTCAAGTCTATAGTACTATCTGCTGTTGTCTTTCCTTTGACCATCTTTGGCGGATGGGTTGTCGACCCACACAGATCTATGCACACACACTTTTGGTTAAAAAACAGACAGACAAGTCAGCACTGCAGAATGAGTTGGGAGTTGAGTTGGATGAGTTGCCAATGCCATAGGCTATTCACCAGGGATAGCATTGCTTATTCATTCATTGAGAAAAGGCTAACTGGATATSAGGACTGACAATAAAGGCGGTGAGTGAGGCAGGTTTATGCGTGTGTGAACACATGATGGTTGTGTACTGAAGTTGTGCTAAATAGCGCAGTAGCATTGATTAGGGTCCTTGATACAAAACAAACGTTGCGTTGATATAGCAGACAACTGTCCTAAAAAGCCACATTGTTTCCGATGTAAGTAGCAACAACTTTCATCATAACATTGCCTGAAACGAGAATAGTTTGTTACTAACATATGAAATTGAGAAAGATACTTAATATTGCCATTTTGCCATATAACCCACAGGTAACTATTGGCGACTAAGCGACGTTTAGTTTTTTGGGGGCGGGGTTGACCGAGGTCGGTTCAATTACCTGTACTTCAATTCCATTTAGTTCCGTTTTTTTGTGAGCCTAAAGCCCCATTTCTCTTGAGAGAAATCAAATCATTCACCAGAGGGACGCTGGGCTGAAGGGAGTTTTAGTTTTCATTAAAGAAATATTCCGCCTAGTTCAGCCCAGAAACGTTGTAATTAACTACAATGACCATGATCCACTGCGCCTTTTCCGGCTCGGACATAGATGGATACACTTACACTTTAACGCCTACTAAATTAGGTTAGATACAGACAGAACGCATAGACGAACAGATAGCATTCGAGATGAATGTACACAACAAGGAAGAAAGATATGGATAGAGACAGATCGTGAAAGTATGCCTTAAGTACTTTGAAGAACTAGTAAAATGATTTAATCAGACAGCTCTGCAGGCTAGCCTAGCTAAATAGATGACAGCACAGTATTGGGAGCAGAGAGAACGTTGTCTGGCCATTTGGCAGCTACTTCCAGAGCAGCGATGAGATGATGACTTTTAAGGAATGAAAAATAATAGTCATCAAATAACAGCTAAGTAATATACACAACATAAATATTTTATTATTTCATAGTAATTTCCTATTTTCTATTGATGTCAACCCAATGTGGAACTGACAGAGACAATTTAATATTTTAAATGTTTTGGCAATTTAATGAATGTTAACTATTTTGGGCTTTGGAATTTCCATTAAAAAGCTCTAAAATTATAATTTTTGAATGCAATTAATGTTTAAAAAAATTATCAAAATCGAAAACTGTGTTTATTTTTAATAATGAACCAACACCAAACCTACCTCAAAGAGCACTAATCACTCAGCACTAGTAAATGGAAATCAGTAATTGAATTACCGCTTTACGTGCACGTTCACGCCAACAATGAGCGTTCACACATATGCTCACAGTTACCAAAGAGTGTTACAGTGGCGAGGGAAACTGCAGATATATTTTTTTGCCCTTCATTAAGTATTCACGCACCTTGGCTTTTTCCACATTTAAAATTGATTCGATTGAGATTTTTGTGTCACTGGCCTACAGACAATACCCTATAATGTGGAAGTGGAAGAATTTTTGTTAGAATTTTTTTACAAATTAATTATAAATGAAAAGCTGAAATGTTTTGAGTCAGTAAGTATTCAACCCCTTTGTTATGGTAAGCCTAAATATGTTCAGGAGTACAAATTTGCTTAACAAGTCATATAATAAGTTGCATGGACTGAAATAATAGTTTAGCATAATTGTTTTAATGACTAACTCCTCTCTGTACCCCACACATACAATTACAGTGCATTTGGAAAGCATTCAGACCCCTTGACTTTTTCCACATTTTGTTACAGCGTTATTCTAAAATGTATTTAATAGTTTCCCCCCACCAATCTACACACAATACCCCATAATGACAAAGCAAAAACTGCTTTTTAGACATTTTTGCAAATGTATAAATAATAATAAAAAGCTAAAATACTGTACTTTGCTCCATTCATCTTTCCCTCGATCCTGACTAGTCTCCCAGTCCCTGTTGCTGAAAAACATCCCCACAGCATGATGCTGCCACCACCATGCTTCACCGTAGGGATGGTGCCAGGTTTCCTCCAGATGTGACGCTGGACCAGAYAATCTTGTTTCTCACGATCAGAGTCCTTTAGGTGCCTCTTGGCAAACTCCATGTGGACTGTCATGTGCCTTTTACTGAGTGGCTTCCGTCTGGTCACTCTAACATAAAGGCAAGATTGGTGGAGTGCTACAGAGATGGTTGTCCTTCTGGAAGGTTCTTCCATCTCCACAGAGGAACTCTAGAGCTCTATCAGAGTGACCATCGGGTTCTTGGTCACCTCCCTTACCAAGGCCCTTCTGCCCCGATTGCTCAGTTTGGCCAGGCGGCCAGCTCTAGGAAGAGTCTTGGTGGTCCCAAACTTCTTCCATTTAAGAATGATGGAGGTCACTGTGTTCTTGGAGAACTTCAATGCTGCAGAAATGTTTTGGTACCCTTCCCCAGATCTGTGCCTCGACACAATCCTGTCTCTGTGGGACCTTATATAGACAGGTATGTCCCCCCCCCCCCCATTATAATTTTTAACAAATGTAACCTTTATTTAACTAGGAAAGTCAGTTAAGAACAAATTCTTATTTACAATGACGGCCTACTGGGGAAAGGTGGGTTGTTCAGGGGCAGAACGACAGACTTTTACCTTGTCGCCTCGGGGATTCAATCCAGCAACCTTTCGGTTACTGGCCCAACGCTCTAACCACTGCCGCCCCAAATTGTCCAATCAATTGAATTTACCAAAGGTGGACTCCAATCAAGTTGTAGAAACATCTCAAGGATGATCAATGGAAACAGGATGTACCTCAATTTCGAGTCTCATAGCAAAGGTTCTGAATACCTGTTTTCGCTTCGTCATTATGGGTTAGTGTGTGTAGATTGATGAGAGAAAAAATGTATTTAATACATTTTAGAATAAGGCTGTAACGTAACAAAAAGTGGAAAAAGTCAAAGGTTTGAATACTTTCCGAATGCACTGTATCTGTAAAGTCCCTCAGTCAAGCAGTGAATGTCAAACCTAGATTCAACCACAAAAACCAGGGAGGTTTTCCAGTGCCTCATAAAGAAGGGCACCTATTGGTAGATCGGTAAAAATAAAACGCAGACATTGAATATCCCTTTGAGCATGGTGAAGATATTAATTCCCCTTTGGAGGGTGTATCAATTAAGCCAGTCACTACAAAGACACAGGCGTCCTTCCTAACTCAATTTCCGGAGAGAAAGGAAACCAATGGTGAGGCCAATGGTGAATTTAAAACAATTACAGAGATTAATGGCTGTGATAGGAGAAAACTGAGGATGGTTCAACAACATTGTAGTTACTCCACAATACTAACTTAATTGACAAAGTGAAAAGAAGTAAGCCTGTACAAAATACAAATATTCCAAAACATACATACTGTTTGCAACAAGGCACTAAAGTAATACTGAAAAAAAATGTAGCAAATCAATTCACTTTTGTCCTGAATACAAAGTGTTATGAAAATCCAATACAACCATTACTGAGTACCACTCTCCATATTTTCAAGCATAGTGGTGGCTGCATCATGTTATGGGTATTCTTGTAATTGTTAAGGACTTGGGAGTTTTTCAGGATAAAAAAGAAATGGAGCTAAGCACACGCAAAATCCTAGAGTAAAACATGGTTCAGTCTGCTTTCCATCAGACACTAGGAGATTAATTCACCTTTCAGCAAGACAATAACCTAAATCACAATGCCAAARCTACACTGGAATTGCTTGCCAAGAAGACAGTGAATGTTCCTGAGTGGCCAAGTTACAGTTTTGACTTACATTTACTTGAAAATCTATGGAAAGACCTGAAATTGGTTGTCTAGCAATGATCAACAACCAATTTGACAGAGCTTGAAGAATTTAGAAAATGATAATGGGCAAGTGTTGCACAATCCAGGTGTGGAAAGCTCTTGAGACTTACCCAGAAAGATTCACAGCTGATATTACTGCCAAAGGTGTTTCTACAAAGTCACTCAGGGGTGTGAATACTTATGTAAATTAGATATTTCTGTATTTCATTTTCAATAAATTCGCTAAAATTTCAAAAAAACAATTTTCACTGTCATTATGTGGTATTGTGTGTAGACAGGTGAGATTATTATTTTTTGAATCGATTTTGAATTCAGGTTGTAACACAACAAAATTAGGAATAAATCAAGGGGTATGAATACTTTCTGAAGGCACTGTATATGTCCAACTTGTACAATATATTAACCTTATATCATAGCCTACTAATACAATTTGCATTATTAACTATGCATTTATTCTCTTTCCAATCCAAGGGGGGAATTGTGGTGTAGATATTGGGCYGGGGGACAATTTTCAGACGGGGGACATGACTTATTATGCCTCTCTTGAGTGGTATATGGAGGGATATTTTTAAAACACAGTATAAGTGGAAGGATAAGTCATCACCTTCATTAATGAATATATTTCCAGACAAATATTAAGAAGACAAAAGATGAATACTGAGTTGTATTATAATGATGCAGACATGCATATTTATGTATAGTAAGAAGACTGAGTTTTATTATAATGATGATCATAAATATTTACATATAAAAAGGTTTCTGCAATACTACAGTTTGTCATGGCTTTATGGTCTCTCTTGAGGGGTATTTTTGAAAACACTAAGTGGAAGGATAAGTCACCATCAGCAATGACATTATTTCAAGGCAAATATTAAGAAGACACAAAAGAGGAAGACTGAGTATAAGGATGCACATTCATATTTACATAGGATATCATCCACTAAGTTGATCATACATTTACTATTAAGTGTTGTGATTTTCCTAGTTTACAGGTGGAAGACATACACTTGGGGTACTGAGCTAAAAGATACCTTACAGTATATTTAGAGTACTGATATTCAGTCTAACAAACAGCTGTCAGGGGAGAGTCTATATTGAAACAGTAAATTAGGAGGTTGCTGATAGAGACTGGACTTTTCTAGGAGGCAGACAGTAGCTGGACTCTGAAGATGGCTGATAGTAGCTGGACTGGACTAAACTTGGAAGGCAGGCAGTGACTGGGCTCTGAAGGTGGCTGACAGAGACTGGACTTTACCTTTTTAGGATGCGGACAGTGGCTGGGCTCTGAAGGTGGCTGACAGACTGGACTTTTCCAGACAGTAGCTGGGCTCTGAAGGTGATTGGCAGAGCCTGGACTGGAATTTGAAAGTCTGGGCTAAACTTGGAAGAAGGCAGACATTGGCTGGGCTCTGAAGGTGGCTGACAGAACGGACTTGACCTGTCTAGGAGGCAGACAGCTACTAAAACAAACAATTGGAAAACGAGACTGTCTTATGTTGTAGCAACTAAACTGTCCCTTAGTGGTAGAGCGTGCTCACTCCCTGGATGTTGTGTGCTCAAGGTTGTATTTGTTCTCAGTAGTTTTTTTAATTAGTATATATTTTTCTCCCCAATTTTGTGTTATCCAATTACGATACAATTACGATCTTGTCTCATCGCTGCAACTCCCCAACGGGCTCAGGAGAGGCAAAGGTCGAGTCATGTGTCCTCCGAAACATGACCCACCAAACCGCGCTTCTTAACACCCGCCCACTTAACCCGGAAGCCAGCTGAACCAATGTGTCGGAGGAAACACTGTTCAACTGACGACCGAAGTCAGCATGCAGGTGCCCGGCCCGCCACAAGGAGTCACTAGAGCGTGATGAGGCAAGTAAATGCCGCTACCTCGGCTGGGTCTGAGGTGCAGGAAGTGGAGATGGATTGGGTGGTTGGAGCAAATGTCTTATCTGCCTGGGTATGAGGTGGCTGCCTGGGCGTGGGGTATGAGGTGACTGCCTGGGCGTGGGGTATGAGGTGGCTGCCTGGGCGTGGTTATGAGGTGCTGCCTTGCGGCGTGGGTTTAATGAGGTGGCTGCCTGGGCGTGGGTATGGTGCTTGCCTGGGCATGGGGTATGAGGTGGCGGCTGGGCGTGGGGTAGAGGTGGCTGCCTGGGCGTGGGGTATGGGTGGCTGCCTGGCGTGGGTATGAGGTGGCTGCCTGGGCGTGGGTATGAGGTGGCTTGCCTTGGACGTGGGTAATGCGGTGGCTTGTCTGGGGTGGGTAGGCGGTGGCTGCGCTGGGCGGGGTATACGGTGGCTGCCTGTGCGTGGGGCTATGAGGGTGGCTGCCTGGACGTTGGGGTATGCGGTGGCTGTGCTGGGGTTGGGCTAGGCGGTGGCTGCCTGGGGGTGGTGGATACGGTGCTGCCTGTGCGTGGGGTATGAGGTGGCTGCCTGACGTGGGGTATGAGGTGGCTGCCTGGACGTGGGGTATGCGGTGGCTGTCTGGGTTGGGTAGGCGGTGGCTGCCTGGCGTGGGTATGACGTGGCTGCCTGGGCGTGGGGTATGAGGTGGCTGCCTGGACGTGGGGTATGCGGTGGCTGCCTGGGCGTGGGGTATAGGTGGCTGCCTGGGCGTGGGTATATGGTGGCTGCTCTGGTGGGGTGTGCGGGTTGAGGCGGTGGCTGTCCTGGGCGTGGGGTATACGGGTGGCTGCCTGGGCGTGGGGTATACGGTGGCTGCCTGGGCTTAGGGTATACGGTGGCTGCCTGGACGTGGGGTATGCGGTGGCTGTCTGGGGTTGGGGTAGGCAGTGGCTGCCTGGGGTTGGGGTATACGGTGGCTGCCTGGGCGTGGGGTATACGGTGGCTGCCCACATCCAACCCAGCTCCTGTGCGATCTGTCACCAGTTACGGGAGGCTACTTGAAGAGAGAGGTTCGGTGGGTACCCCCCGCTGCTTCTGTCTGCCTCGGTCAAGCACCATTTGCCTCTCTTCCCAGACTTGTTGATGAAGGTCCGGTCCCACAGCTGTGATCCGGTCCTACGTGGACTTTCGAGACCGGGCTAGCTAAACGAGCGCTGCATAGCGTGCTAGCCAGTTTGGCTAACTCGCAGAGGTGAGCTAGCTATTCTTGCCTCCTCATTCTAGACTTACGTGCCCTCAGCTAGCACGTCAGAGTCTACAAACTCAGAATGCTCACGAGCTGCCGGCTACTATAGCGATTGGCTGGTGGCGGCAGACTCGAGTGGGCAAGCAGTGTTACACACATCCATGCTACTTTCCCTTATTCAGTCTCTAGGCTTCATAAGAAACCAGAAGAAGAGCTGTATGATTATGTCTCAGCGCATTCCGTTTCTGGGTTTCAAACTAGACTTACTTGCGTATCACGCTTTTCAAGCCTTATGGAGGGTGTCTGGTTTTCAGCTCTGCTTAGACAGATTTCATCAGGGGTTTCGCCTGTGCTTATTCCTACTGTGATTAAAGTAGTTTCCGCTCTTCCAGCGCTGGCCACTCAACTGGGCACATCTCGCAGCCTAAGCTGTTCGCTTTGATTGTCCCAGTCAGGCCCAGTGGTGGGACCCTCTGCTATTGTCAGGGGGCTCCCATGGGCTGAGTTGTGTCTCGCAAGGTGATCACGACAGACACATCTGTAGTGGTGTGGAAATGATCCAACCATTATGTAGAAATTATGTTGAATTTAATTTTAAAAAACATTTATCGATCTGATTCCAATATTATGTGAATAAATGCAACAGGCCGTGTACGTCTCTGGAGGATCTAGTCAAGGTAGCAAGCCTTGCATCACCTCTCAGTATGATTATAATGAACATGTGTCTAACTTGCACCGTTATGCAATTATTAAGAGAGTAGATACAAATAGCTAATCCTGGCAACTAATGTTCTAGCATTAACTTATTGAGGCAAGCAGGTCAGCGATTTCAAGGTGGAGCCCAAGCATGTGCTATGCATAGTGTATATAACAACTACCAACAGACCTACTAAATTATAAACGGATAGTCAAATAGTTACTCTGTAAAATGAGGAATGCATTTATTCAATTCAACTAATAACATTTATTAGAGATAATTATGAAAACACAGAGAGATGAAAGATCAATGATTTTATAATAAAAACGATTGTATTGGTGAAATATTTGGGTAAGCCTGGCTTCTGTTGGCATCCATGAATACATATGCACGCATCATTGAGAGATTCTGCAGTGCAGAATATCCTAGTTATCACTGTGAAATAATCTGCTTTAACTAGATTGTTTCATTGGGCCAGCTTAATGCAATGAATGGTCATGGGTCACTAAGACAAACTTACATTTCTTTACAACAAGAAATTACACATCATTAATCTACCTTAACCTGATCTTACTTTCTGATTCGGGAACTTTGTGTTTGCGATGTTCTTGTTGCTCACTTGAATCAAGCTGCGAAAAGAGGTAGAAGGCATTTTTGCAAAAGCTATTCTTTCAAGGAGGGGAGAGGGAGGGGCACATTCCATTCCAGAAGATACATGTGTTTTCTGAAATGGAATGAGGCCGGCCTTACTGCGGGGCAGGTGCTGGCATGGCTAAGGTTGCTGAAATTAGTTGGAGAAGGGCGTATAGACAGTGGGAAAGGGGCGTATAGACAGTGGGAGAGGGGCGTATAGACAGTGGGAAGGGCGGTTTATAGACAGTGGGAGAAGGGGCGTATAGACAGTGGGAGAGGGCGTATAGACAGTGGGAGAGGGCGTATAGCAGTGCAAGGCGACGTATGACGTGGGAGAGGGGCGTATAGACAGTGGGAAAAGGGGCGTATAGACATGGGAGAGGGCGTATAGACAGTGGGAAAGGGGCGTATAGACAAGTGGGGAGAGGGGCGTTATGACAGTGGGAGAGGGGCGTATATGACAGTGGGAGAGGGGCGTATAGACAGTGGGTGAGGGACGTAGACAGTGGGGAGAGGGGCGTATAGACAGTGGGAGAGGGGCGTATAGACAGTGGGAGAGGAGCGTATAGACAGTGGGAGAGGAGCGTATAGACAGTGGGAGAGGAGCACGTATAGACAGTGGGAGAGGGCGTATAGACAGTGGGAGGGGGCACGTAGACAGTGGGAGAGGGCACGTAGACCGTGGGAGAGGGGCAGTAGACCGTGGGAGAGGAGCACGTAGACAGTGGGAGAGGGGCACGTAGACAGTGGGAGAGGGCACGTAGACAGTGGGAAGGGGTGTATAGAGCAGTGGGAGAGGGCATACATAGACAGTGGGAGAGGGGCACGTTAGACAGTGGGAGAGGGGCATGTAGACAGTGGGAGAGGGCAATGTAGACAGTGGGAGAGGGGCGTATAGACAGTGGGAGAGGGCATGTAGACAGTGGGAGAGGGCGTATAGACGTGGAGAGAGGCGTATAGACAGTGGGAGAGGGGCGTAATAAAACAGTGGGAGAGGG
Organism: Salvelinus sp. IW2-2015; assembly: GCF_002910315.2. NCBI lineage: Eukaryota > Metazoa > Chordata > Actinopteri > Salmoniformes > Salmonidae > Salvelinus > Salvelinus sp. IW2-2015. The sequence goes on along the minus strand of NC_036858.1, from coordinate 65,514,648 downwards.
GCACGTATAGACAGTGGGAGAGGGGCAGTATGACAGTGGAGAGGGCGTATAGACAGTGGGAGAGGGGCACGTAGACCGTGGGAGAGGGGCACGTAGACCGTGGGAGAGGGCTTATAGACAGTCGGAGAGGGGCAGTAGACAGTGGGAGAGGAGCACGTAGACAGTGGGAGAGGGGCACGTAGACAGTGGGAGAGGGGCACGTAGACAGTGGGAAAGGGGTGTATAGACAGTGGGAGAGGAGCACATAGACAGTCGGAGAGGGGCATGTAGACAGTGGGAGGAGCAGTAGACGTGGAGAGGGGCACGTAGACAGTGGGAGGGGCCACGTAGACAGTGGGAGAGGGCCACGTAGACAGTGGGAGAGGGGCAGTAGACAGTGGAGAGGGTGTATAGACAGTGGGAAGGGGAGTAGACAGTGGGAGGGGCACGTAGACAGTGGGAGAGGGGCACGTAGACAGTGGGAGAGGGGCACGTAGACAGTGGGGAGGGTCGTATAGACAGTGGGAGAGGGCACGTAGACAGTGGGAGAGAGGCACGTAGACAGTGGGAGAGAGGCACGTAGACAGTGGGAGAGGGGCACGTAGACAGAGGGAGAGGGGCACGTAGACAGAGGAGAGGGGCACGTAGACAGTGGGAGAGGGCGTATAGACAGTGGGAGAGGGGCACGTAGACAGTGGGAAAGGGGCACGTTGACAGTGGGAAAGGGGTGTATAGACAGTGGGAGAGGGGCGTATAGACAGTGGGAGAGGGGCACGTTGACAGTGGGAAAGGGGTGTATAGACAGTGGGAGAGGGGCGTATAGACAGTGGGAGAGGGGCACGTAGACAGTGGGAGAGGGCGTATAGACAGTGGGAGAGGGGCACGTAGACGTGGGAGAGGGGCACGTAGACAGTGGGAGAGGGGGTAGACAGTGGGAGAGGGCGTATAGACAGTGGGAGAGGGCACGTAGACAGTGGGGAGAGGGCACGTAGACAGTGGGAGAGGGCCACGTAGACAGTGGGAGAGGGCCACGTAGACAGTGGGAAAGGGGTGTATAGACAGTGGGAGAGGGGCGTATAGACATTGGGAGAGGGGCACGTAGACAGTGGGAAAGGGGAGCAGTGGGAGAGGGCCACGTGAGTGGGAAAGGGGTGTATGACAGTGGGAAAGGGGTGTATAGACAGTGGGAGAGGGGCGTATAGACATTGGGAGAGGGGCACGTTGACAGTGGGAAAGGGGTGTATAGACAGTGGGAGAGGGGCGTAATAGACAGTGGGAAGGGGCACGTAGACAGTGGGAGAGGGGCGTATAGACAGTGGGAGAGGGGCACGTAGACATTGGGAGAGGGGTATAGACAGTGGGAGAGGGGCACGTAGACAGTGGGAGAGGGGGTATAGACAGAGGGAAAGGGCGTATAGACAGTGGGAGAGGGTGTAGTGAGTGAAGGGTGTAGAGACAGTGGGCATGGCGTAGAGACAGTGGGCGAAGGGCGTAGAGACAGTGGGCGAAGGGCGTAGAGACAGTGGGCGAAGGGCGTAGAGACAGTGGGCGAAGGGCGTAGAGATAGTGGGCGAAGGGCGTAGAGACAGTGGGCGAAGGGCGTAGAGACAGTGCAGCTGAGCGGAGGAGGTGCAGGGCATCCACATGATTTTTATTGATTTTAAATCAGTTATTGGGGGGGATGAATCGACCTGTTCTGAATGTTGTGGTGGAACATTTCTCCCCAGCCAATTACAAGCATCATTTACTTTACTTTCCTATGAACTTTGATACCTTTTCAAAAAGTGATTTTTTGCCCACCTTCCCTACAGAATCCCATGCTCCATCCATGACAGTGTGGGGGTCCAGAGTGAAGCGCTGCATGGGGCCTAACGTCTACACGGCTCCCCCAGATGGTGGCTGGGGCTGGGTGGTGGCGGTCTCCTTCTTCTTGGTGGAAGTGTTCACCTACGGAGTCATCAAGAGCCTGGGCATCTTCCTCCAGGACCTGATGGAGGAGTTTGGGGAGAGCAACAGCCGAGTCTCTTGGATCATCTCCATCTGTGTCTTCGTCATGGCCTTCACTGGTGAGACTAGGGGCAGCATCAGGGTCTAGGGCTGGGGTGGTTTTGGAGAGCTGCAGGGTGTTCAGGCTTTTGTTACTGGCCCAGCACTGATTGAAATAATCAGATGTGTGCTAAGCTGAATCAATGCTGGGCTAGAATGACAGGCTCAAGAGCTCAAAAGAAATGCTTTTAAAGGTGACAACACTGTGATTACACTCTCTGCTACAAAAGGTCAGATGCTCTATAGTGTGCTAACCAGAGATACCTGTCCCCTTTCAGCTCCTCTCGCTTCTGTGATGACCAACCGGTTTGGCTTTCAGACAGTTGTTATGATTGGTGGACTCCTRGTCTCCATAGGAACCATCGCCAGTGGCTTCACCAAATCCATCAACGAGATGTACATCACCATCGGACTCTTTGCAGGTATTAGGGAAAAAAACACACACACACACAATTGACCATCACAACTGTCACAGTGCCACCAGTGTTTCACCAGTGTGTGTGCGTGTGTCCTCTTCCCTCCACAGGTCTGGGGTACTGTCTGACCTTCCTGCCCACCATTACTCTCCTGTCCCAGTACTTCTCCCACCGACGCTCCCTGGTCACAGCTGTCGCCTCCACAGGAGAGTCCTTCTCTGTGTTCGCCCTCGCCCCAGGTAAAAGGTCACAAGGGGACTTGAACACTGCTTACTAGCTAGCAAAGTTTATCTTAAAAAACAGCTAATGTTTCAGTTTACCAACCTTCCCATTCTCTTAATCTTACTTCTCTCAATTGCTTTTTCATTTCACATTAACCCGCATTTAATTTTAGGATGGATTGCAAACCCTAACCACTATTTGAAACACTCTCCTCTCTGTTCTCCCCTCTGCTCCTCAGCCTTCTCTGCTCTGAGGGACTGTATCGGCTGGCGTTACACCCTGGTGGTGATCGGAGCTCTACAGGGCATCATCATCATCTGTGGAGTTCTGCTAAGACCCATCATCATCAGACCTGGACCAGCCACGATGACAGAAACTGATGGACTGGCTGACAAAGAGCTGAAGGCTCTGGATACTCTGGACACACAGGAGGAGTACTACAGTAAGGAGAGGTTGTACACTAAGGGCAGTTCATATGCTAAGGATGGGTCTTACACACTGCAGAGGGATAGCAAGCTGGCTCATCGTTTCTCCCTGAGCTCTGGAGAGTCTGAAAACTCTGAAGTTCAGTTCCTCCATCACCAGGTCCTGAAGGACGGCAGTAAGGCAGGGGAGGAGATAGAGGAGGAGGAGGCGTCTTCACAGAGMTGCTTAGGAAGCAAGGAGAAGGAGATGGAGAAGGATGAGGAGACGGAGGAGAAGGATATGGAGCAGACACAAACACTATCCCCCCAGAAACTCCTTGACTTCTCCATGTTAAGAGAAGGCAGCTTCATCTGCTACGCTCTCTTCGGCCTTTTTGCCACATTGGGTTTCTTCGCCCCTCAGCTCTACATCATCGAGCTGAGTGTGAACCGTGGCGTGAAGCGTGACCGCGCCGCCCACATGCTCTCCGCCATGGCCTTTGCCGAGATCTTCGGCCGCCTCTCCATTGGTTGGGTGCTAGGCAGGAAGCTGTTCAGAGGCAGGAAGCCCCTGGTGCTGCTGGGATGTGTAGTTCTGCTGTGCCTGGTGCTGGTGGCCTTTACCCTGGTGTGGGAGTTCTGGGGCCTGGCCGTGTGTTGTGGGTTCTATGGGTTTTTTATAGGCACCGTGTCGTCGACACATATACCTATGCTGGCAGAGGAGGATGTGGTGGGCATAGAAAGGATGTCGTCAGCTGTGGGGGTCTATGTGTTTATACAGAGCTTCGCTGGGCTGGCGGGACCACCTCTGGGAGGTAAGAGATGCATTCAGGTKTCTTTTTCACAGCCCTCTGTCATGTCACGTCTCTTTTGCTCTCTCTGATATGTAGCACCAGTTTTATTTTCATTATCATCAAAGGAAAATAACACAAACTTGCTTAATTTGTGCATCATTTTAATGAATGAGTTTATTTAATATACAATTTATATTGTGTTCTCTCAGGTGTTCTTGTGGACCTGACTCAGAACTACGGCTCAGCGTTCTACTCCTGTGCAGTGGGTATGGGTCTAGGGGCTGTGTTCCTGGGTCTGGTACGACCAGCCAAGAGAGGCCTGCTCTGCTGCAGCACAACCAGGCCTCAGAGCATTTCGTATTATTCTGTATGTAAATCCGAGACACTACATTTACTATGATATGTTACATTTCGTACGGTATGTATTAATTTGTGGATGTCCATCATCCATATCTTATGATATGGTACAAATTACAATTCATATTTTATGTTATGYATTTGCAAAACGAATGATATGTTACGAATTCTCGCTAGGTGGCCAGATTACTAATATTAGCTAGCTCGCTAACATTAGCTAGGCTAGGAGTTAGGGTTAAGGTAAAAATTTAGGAGTTAGGATAAATGGTTAGGGTTAGCTAAAATGGTTAAGGTTAAGTGAAGAGTTAGCTAAAAGGGTTAGAGTTTTTACTTGCAGAATAATACGAAGTGCTCTGAGACCAGGTTGTGCAGCAGGAGGGGGGATCAGAACCTCCCAGAACCCATGCAGGTGGGGCCGGGGAACCCTGTACCTCAGCGAGAGGGGAAGGAGGCCCAGGACAGAGACAGTCCTCAGGACTTCCTAGAAGTTGACCTTGATTTGGACCAGAAAACGTTACTGAAAAAGGCCAACAGATGACAATCTCTACTTGAAAAGACATCAAAGGTCAGAAGGAAATCCCATAAGAGTCTGAACTGAAGTCTCAGTTAAACTAGTGCTGATTGAGATAAGTCAGACAAATGTGTGAATAAAGATCTAGACTGCCACGGACTATCTATCCTGTGATTTCAGATCTGGTTTCGGGAGTCTGGAGAGTGGCTCACACTGAACAAATGAAATCCCAATCACGGCCAGTTGTGACACAGCCTGGAATCGAACCAGGGTGTCTGTAGTGACGCCTCAAGCACTGAGATGCAGTGCCTTAGACCGCTGCGCCATTCGGGAGCCCATGAACATGAACACACTGTTTTGGCTCATGGTATTGTAAGAGAGGATACAAACAATATGTAGATGCATGAAGTCAGCTGTGAAGAAATAATAACACCATGACATCATGTTGTATTCAATTACTTTTTAAACGTCACTTTACATTTTTTAGACTAAGCAATCACTTGGTACTAATAAAAAATAAATATCACAATCATTTGTAAAGTCATTGAAGTGCTTTGAATAGAAATGTACATTCTAGGATCTTCCTCTCATCCTAGTGTATATTCATAAATCATATCAATTTCCTGAGTGTGACCATTCGAGAATTTACAGGTAAATCTGGAGATTCTAGAATTTCACTTAATCCAGAATCTCCAGACACCTGAGCCACTGTCTGAAGGTCTGGAAGGCCAGAGTGGGTTTTGGGACAGTAGGGCTCGGAGTCAGACTAGGAGACAGTGGGCTGTCCAGGGCTAGCTGTCCCCCCCTTCTCTATCCATGGCAGCAAGGTCTGAGAGAGACGAGATATACAGTGTGTTTGGAAAGTATTCAGAACCCTTGACTTTTCCCACATTTTGTTATGTTACAGCCTTATTCTAAAATGGATGAAATGTTTTTTTCCCCCTCATCAAACTACACACAATACCCCATAATGACAACGCAAAAACAGTTTTTTTTTAATGTATGCAAATGAATAAAAAAAACGGAAAAATCACATTTACATAAGCATTCAGACCCTTTACTCAGTACTTTGCTGAAGCACCTTTGGCAGCGATTACAGCCTTGAGTCTACTTGGGTATGACGCTACAAGCTTGGCACACCTTTGGAGAGTTTTTCCCATTCTTCTCTGCATATCCTCTCAATCTCTGTCAGGTTGGATGGACAGCATTGCTGCACAGCTTTTTTCAGGTCTTTCCAGAGATGTTCGATCGGGTTCAAGTCCGGGCTCTGGCTYAGCCTCTCAAGGACATTCAGAGACTTGTTCTGAAGCCACTCCTGCGTTGTCTTGGCTGTGTGCTTAGGGTCGTTGTCCTGTTGGAAGGTGAACCGTCGCCCCAGTCTTTGGTCCTGAGTGCTCTGGAGCAGGTTTTCATCAAGGATCTCTCTGTACTTTGCGCCGTTCTTCTTTGCCTCAATCCTGACTAGTCTCCCAGCCCTACCGCTGAAAAACATCCKCACAGCATGATGCTGCCACCACCATGCTGCTGCCACCACGCTTCACCATAGGGATGATGCCAGGTTTTCGCCAGATGTGACGCTTGGTCTGAGAGTCTTTAGGTGCATTTTGGCAAACTCCAAGCGGGCTGTCATGTGCCTTTTACTGAGGAGAGACTTCTGTCTGTCCACTACAATAAAGGCCAGATTGGTAGAGTGCTGCAGAGATGGTTGTCCTTCTGGAAGGATCTCCCATCTCCACATAAGAACTCTAGAGCACTGTCAGAGTGACAATCAGGTTCTTGGTCACCTCCCTGACCAAGGCCCTTCACCCCCGATTGGTCAGTTTGGCCAGGCAGCAAGCTCTAGAAAATGTCTTCATGGTTCCAAACTTCTTCCATTTAACCCTCATGTTATGTTCGTTTCATGTTAATTCATTCTGTGTAAATACATATATTATCACCTAATGTTGTGTTAGATCGTTTTATCGACTTAAGGTCTTGTGAACATTACAAGTTTTGAACTTGTATTTGCTATTTATGGCCTGTAGGCCTCATTGACCTGAGCTCATACAACTTGTTTTTGAGTAAAAAAAGCATAATGTATGGATTATTTTGATTAACAAATACTCAGATGAAACATATTGTGCTATTTATCACATACTACTTTGTGTCAAGGTTTAATAAGGACTCTCTCCTCCTCACCAGTGTCATGATCACAGATATGATCAAGAGCCTCACATACAGTATATCGTTTGGTCATTGTGCTGCCACAGAATGAATTGTGAGCAAGGCCTCAAAAAGCTTTATATACCAGAGCTACAAGAGAAGTTCTATTTTTATTGAAACAATGTTGCAATTGTTTGTGAGAATGCCAACAGGTGTGGTATCTGTGGGGGAAATATTCTATTGGGGAAAGGTTCCCATGGGGGTTGCCATGGAAGCCAAGAAGGGGAGTGAGGTGTGTGTGTGTTCAAGCACACATGCTTGTGGGGGTCTGGGAGAAGAAGTGTGTCCATCTGATGAATGGGCATGTGCCTGAACTCAATTTTATACACTAATTGTAGTGTCACCCATTTATTTCTAATGACTGGTAATTTRTGACCGGGAACACCACAGYTGTAAAAAAGTTAAATAAAACACACGAAATGTAATGAAAATCATCAAAAATGTATTTTGTGTGTTCAGATGTCCTGTGTGGACAAAGTCATGGAACCTTATGACAATCAGATTAAATTAACTACATTTTTCAGAGAGAAAACTTCCAATTCTACCGGGAACACAGCAGGAGGGTTAAGAATGATGGAGGCCACTGTGTTCTTGAGGARCTTCAACGCTGCAGAAATTTGTTGGTACCCTTCCCCAGATCTGTGCCTCGACACAATTCTGTCTCAGATCCATGGACAATTTCTTCGACCTCATGGCTTGGTTTTTGCTATGACATGCACTGTCAACTGTCAACATTTCTAAAAACCTGTCTTGCTTTGTCATTATGGGGTATTGTGTGTAGATTGCTGAGGATTTATTTTATTTGATACATTTTTGAATAAAGCTGTAACTGTGGAAAAAGTCAAGAGGTCTGAATACTTTCCGAAGGCACTGTAGCCACTCCAGAGTCACCCCATTACACTGTAGTATGGGAAATAGACTGGCAACCAGGCTACAGAATACAGTGAATCAAAGTCGATGCAAGTTTTGTGCTTACCTTGTATCTGTCAGCCATTTTGAATCCAATGGCAGACCGGTCAAAGGTCCAGGGGCCGGGGGTCTGAGTGCTCCAGGTGGTTGGAGCCCTGCATGACACACTGCATCCACTGGCAGTGCTTCACCCCGAATATGTGCCCTATCTCATGGGTGACCGTCTGGAGCCAAACACAGAGGAGGGATAGGCATAAATGTAGGGGATAAGACTGAACCAATAACAATCCATTTCTAGACAGGGCCAAAGATCAGACTTATTTTCAATAGGCCACCCTAGGACAATAGGGATTGATACTGAAACTGACACCATTCAATAACTCTGAGCTGGGCTGTAGCATGTACCTTGCAGGACCTTAGCAGTAAGGTGCTCGTGATAGGAGTGCTGTAGTAGCCCTCAAACACAGAGTAGTCTCTCTGACAAGGCCTGATACACGTAACTCCTGCTGTAGAAGTTGTCATCGTACCTGGCAAAGCTGAACACTCCCATTCCTGCAGAAAGAAAATATTCAGTCAATGTATAATTTTTGTTTGAGTAACATGCTGACCACACCGCCGTGTTTGCGTGTGCGAGCATTGCAAAATATACAGTGGGGCAAAAAAGTATTTAGTCAGCCACCAATTGTGCAAGTTCTCCCACTTAAAAAGATGAGAGAGGCCTGTAATTTTCATCATAGGTACACTTCAACTATGACAGACAAAATGACAAAAAAAATCCAGAAAATCACATTGTAGATTTTTTATGAATTTATTTGCAATTATGGTGGAATAAAGTATTTGTCACCTACAAACAAGCAAGATTTCTGGCTCTCACAGACCTGTAACTTCTTCTTTAAGAGGCTCTCTGTCCTCCACTCGTACCTGTATTAATGGCACCTGTTTGAACTTTTTATCAGTATAAAGAGACACCTGTCACAACCTCAAACAGTCACACTCAAACTCACTATGGCCAAGACCAAGAGCTGTCAAAGGACACAGAAACAAAATGTTTAGACCTGACCAGGCTGGGAAGATGAATCTGCAATAGGTAAGCAGCTTGGTTTTGAAGAAATCACTGTGGGAGCAATTATTAGGAAAATGGAAGACATACAAGACCACTGATAATCTCCCTCGATCTGGGGCTCCACGCAAGATCTCACCCGTGGGGTCAAAATGATCACAAGAATGGTGAGCAAAAATCCGCAGAACCACACGGGGGACCTAGTGAATGACCTGCAGCAGAGCTGGACCAAAGTAACAAGCTACCATAGTAAACACTACGCCGCCCGGACTTCAAATCCTGCAGTGCCTAGACGTGTCCCCTGCTTAAGCCAGTACAATGTCCAGGCCCGTCTGAGTTTGCTAGAGAGCATTTGGATATCCAGAAGAACAGATTGGGAGAATACTCAATAGTGGTCAGGTACAAAACTCAACTCGTCGTGTTTTGAGGACAAAGAATGCTGAGTTGCATGCAAAAACCATACCTACTGTGAAGCATGGGGGGTGGAAACATCATGCTTTTGGGGCTGTTTTTTCTGCAAAGGGACCAGGACGACTGATCCGTGTAAAGGAAAGAATGAATGGGGCCATGTATTCGTGAGATTTTTGAGCTGAAAACCTCCTTCCATCAGCAAGGGCATTGAAGTGAAAGTGCTGGGTCTTTCATATGACAATGATACCAGTACACACCCAGGGATCTTAACATGAGGAGTGACATGATCCAAACAACCGCCCAGGCAAGAAGGATAAGAAGCATTTCAAGGTCCTGGAGTGGGCCTAGCCAGTCTCCAGATCTCACCCATAGAAAATCTTTGGAGGGAGTTGAAAGTCGTGTTTGCCCAGCAACAGCCCACAACATCACTGCTCTAGAGGAGATCTGCATGAGGAATGGGCCAAAATACCAGCAACAGTGAAATAACGCTTTGACCTCTTGTCATTGGCCAACAAAGGGTATATAACAAAGTATTGAGATAACTTTTGTTATTGACCAAATACTTATTTTCCACCATAATTTGCAAATAAATTCATAAAAAATCCTACAATGTGATTTTCTGGATTTTTTTTTCTCATTTTGTCTGTCATAGTTGAAGTGTACCTATGATGAAAATTACAGGCCTCTCTCATCTTTTTAAGTGGGAGAACTTGCACAATTGGTGGCTGACTAAATACTTTTTTGCCCCACTGTATGTACACATTCATGTTATTCAATAATTTCATCCAAACTGCTTGTTTGGATGAAATGTCCTGCCTCTCCCATCTCCTCATTGGTTTTTAGGAGCATATACCCACGTGGGTGATTGAAAGATGAACTGAGGTCCACAGTCCAGTTGGTGGTGCTAATGCAACTTAAAGTTGGTTGTCAACTGCCATATAAAGTCTAAAGAAGAAGAAGAAGACTGAAGAGAGATTACTAGAAACTAACTAGGTTTCCCCTTTTATTTGTGGATTAATCGTCAGAGTAGTCCAGACAAAAAGGACCTTGTGCATTTCAGGTAAAATAAAAACCCAATGTTTATATCCCAGGACAAAGTAGCTAGCAACAGCAAGCTAGCTAGCTAAATGTCCATACATTTTAATGTGTTTCGACCTGTCTCCAAATAAATATATTGGTTCAGATATTTATTTTTTTGATCGCGTCTGGTGTGGATGGACAAAATCAACATGCGCGCAATGGCGCACGCGGATGCACTTGTGTGCCCAGTGTAGTCAGCATGTAAAGCACCACCTACTGGTATGTTAGAGTTAGAGTGAGAACAAGTTCAAGGAAAGCACCAGTCTCTCTGTAGTTGGATAAATGGTGATGATTTTGTCTGGATGCACACACCATGCCAGGGGTCCCCAGGATTACATTTAAGGGAGTATTACAGATAACAACTTTCTTTACAGCTCTGGTGCAGTTCAAGCAATGGGATAACTCCATATTATAGGAATACAACTACATTAAAGTGTGTGTGTGTTTAATTACCTTCAGTGAGGGAGGCCTGTCCAAACACAAAGTTCCAGGAATCTTTGGGGTAGAGGTCTATCATGGTGATGCCCATGATGCCAAAGGCATCTTACGGTTTCCTCTTCTGAAGAAACCGCAGCAAATCCCCTGAAAGAAACAATGACAACCACCTTTCATTTATTTATTATTTTTATACCCACATCGGCCAGTTGAGGGCCTCATAACACCTGAGAAACCCCCCACAAAGCGGAACCCTGGCGCATGACCCGGTGTCGTGAGCTGGTTTCTCTCACCTGCGTGGATCTGTAGGTTGTGTGAACTGCTGTTGACCCTGAAGGCACAGCCTGTGGCAGCAACGGTCACCGGAGGCAACAGCTTAACCACCAGCCGATAATAGAAGGCCTGGCAGTAGTCCCTCAACCACCTCACGTACTGGCCTGTCTCAGCCTCTGCCTCCCTAAAGGAGCCTGGGAAACAACACACAGAGATGGATAGCTGAATAGTACCACTCAATGTTTCACCTTGCATTATTTCGGTGGAGCATCCTCTCCCACATACAGTGGGGCAAAAAAGTATTTAGTCAGCCACCAATTGTGCAGGTTCTCCCACTTAAAAAGATGAGAGAGGCCTGTAATTTTCATCATAGGTACACTTCAACTATGACAGACAAAATGAG
>NC_036858.1:65495717-65502383 GCF_002910315.2 Salvelinus sp. IW2-2015 | reverse complement strand
GGTCTTTCAGCATTGACAATATCCCAAACACACCGCCCAGGCAGATGAAGGAGTGCTTCGTAAGAAAGCATTTCAAGGTCCTGCAGTGGCCTAGCCAAGTCTCACAGATCTCAACCCCATAGAAAAACTCTTGGAGGAGTTGAAAGTCTGTTGTTTGCCAGCAACAGCACCCAAAAATCACTGCTGCTAGAGGAGATCTGCATGGAGGAATGGGCCAAAATAACAGCAACAGTGTGTGAAAAACCTTGTGAAGACTTACAGAAAACTTCTGACTCTGTCATTGGCCAACAAAGGGTATAATACAAAGTATGAGATAAACTTTTTTTATTGACCCAAATACTTTTTTCCACCATAATTTGCCAAAAAAAATTCATTGAAAAATCCTACAAATTTGATTTTCTGGATTTTTTTTTCCTCTTTTCCTCATTTTGTCTGTCATAGTTGAAGTGTACCTATGATGATAATTACAGGCCTCTCTCATCTTTTTAAGTGGGAGAACTTGCACAATTGGTGGCTGACTAAATACTTTTTTGCCCCACTGTAGCTCTGTGGCACACCAACTGTAAAATGTTGTCCTCTATTGGTTTCAATGGAACATTCTGGTGTTTGTACTGTAGCCCCGAATGCTGTTTCTGTGGTCTTTGCACCTGACTCAGAAGGAAATAAAAAGTAGGAGATGCACTGGTAGTGTATGCCCTATTTGTGGTTCTTGTTCTGAGCACAGAGTGGCAAACTAGGTGCATGCACGCCTCTTTGCAAGAGGTTCAAGTCGGGCATGCTCTGTATTGGTTGCTACACTGCCTTTAACTGTGGCAGTTCAAAGATTCTATCTTTCATGACCTTTAGCTTTAGTTAAATCCATGTAGCTGCTCCCTTAACTCTGATTACTTACAGTAGCTGATGTGTGTGGCTCAACAGTAGTGGTCAGCTCAATCACACACAAATTAGTTTGTTGTCCATGGTGCACCAGCTAATGGCATCTGAATGATTCACTGTTATTTTCAGAGGATTTTGCCACTGCAGGGAAACTGTATCTCTGTATAAAGTATTAATAGGCCATAGGGCTTGAGAGACAGCTAAAAGAGAAAGAGTGTGGACCCACCTACCGATGATCTGTAGGTAGATAGTACTGTGACCCTTGATGGGCTTGCTGCGGTAGGGGTTGCTATAGAAACTCTGGAAGTCCTGCGGCTCCTCTGGGTGCGAGTGGATCCAGTCAGAGTGCACAGTGATGGGCCGGAACAAGGACCCATCCCCCAGGTAGAGACACTCCTCCAGGAGCCGCAGCTCTTCTCGGCTGTACTTATGGTAGCGATCAGTCAGGTCACAGCGGCTGGACACCAGGGCTGTGTGAAGTGTCTCTTCGGGGTGCTGGATCACCTGCATCTGTGGAGCAGTCAGGGGGAGGTGAGGAGAGAACACAGATGTGACATACGGTGAGCTAAGAGTATGATGAATTTTCCCAAAAGGCCTAGACACTGTAGCTCCCTCCTAATGGTATTGGTTAGAGTTTAATATCTGTACCTTGAGGCATCTTCCAGAGCCTTGTATGGCACAGGGACAGGTGAGAATAAGACTGCATTTACACAGGTTAGACAAAGTTTATGGGTGGGGCTGAGGCAAAATAAACTAAAAGCCTCCTGACATTCTTAATAAATATTGCATATTTGCTTTTTGTCTGTTGTCTTTAAGGTGAAGGAAAAGTTTACAAATGAGGATCGTTTGAATAGTCCCTATAATTCCATACCTGGTGGAGGAATAAAAATAACTTCTAAATGCCTCTTCATGCAACCACCAGTAACACATCCATTCTTTTCATTCACATGTAGATAGTATTACAGTGCATAACACTAGGGACCACACAATGCAGGCACATTCTGTTCCCATATAAAGTTATAAAAATAACTTTCATCACAATAATGGAATTTCATAGAAAATATAAATATTTGTAGAACTAAAAGGTTGTTAACCTGCGACAAGTTAACAGTGTAACTGCCTCTCTGATATGCAACATGTAGCCTACTGTAGAGTTTGCAGATGCGCATTCGGTCGGTTTCAGGTTATTGGATCGTTACGTCATCAAACGTCATGTAAACACTTTCAGCTGGGTCTTTTTGCTAGCAGCAGAACACTCGCTAGCTTGATCAGAATCGTAGTATTGTATTCTTTCTGATCTGTCATCTCACCAATACCGAAGGATAGTTTTTGACTGCTCTCAAATACTACCAAAACTCGAGTTAAATTGACGGATTGGAGGAATCTCGCTTGTTTCGTTATAAGTTTACCTGGTTAGCTAGCTAAAGTAGCTTATAGCGGAAAGAGACGTTAACCGAGAAGTAAACTTGTTTACTGACATAATCTGCATACATACTAGGATAGTGACAGTTAATGCTAAATTATCAAGACTAACCACTCAAGGGTTGTTTCCTTGCTAACCAAAGAAGCTGTTCAACAAGCTAGCAACCAGATAAAATCAGAATGCCCTGACTGCTCAAATTCGGGGGAAAGCGCTGCTGTACGTACGAAAATAGATTTTTGCTCGACCAAAAGCTGTGAGGGAGAGGAGTCATTCCTTTACATCCGAACGTGCTCAGAGGGCCAAAGTCTTCTTTGTAACCAAAACAACCCACTGACAATCGTCTCCCAAATYTTGACAGAAAACAGGTGAGTGTATTTCTTACAAAAATACCTTATTTGTATTTAATAAGGATCCTCATTAAATGTGTGCCCTCAGGCCACTACTCATGACTACCTTCTGGACCCCCTGGGGTCGGAAACGCTGGCTCAAGCTCCCGTTTGGTGTCTCAGTGGCGCCTGAGGTATACCAACGCAAGCAGCACGAGTTACTGGCTGGGCTCAAGGGCATTGAACCCATCGCCGATGATGTCCTGATCGTAGGCTGTGGTGACTGTAAGAAATTGTATAAGATACTGGTAACTTGTTTTAACCACTTCTCAACATAAGCTATTCTTGGCACAACATGCACCCATCCCCACTACTTTGTCAGACCCACACACACATCCCCTCCCCCATGAATAGGGCCTGTGAAAACAGACGCACATGCAGGATGCCTTTGGATGTGACTAGGACAAAGAACTGTGTGAAAAGCCAATGGAATGTCGACATCAGGCCGAACAGGACTACCCACGACCCAGATCGACCAATCGGAAGGCCAGACGACAAGATCAACCTACTTTGCTTGTTGCCTATATAATCTGTATGTACTGTTTAGAGGGTCTCTCTTCCGATGATTTCATACAAGTCAGACAGAAGGAGCCGTGATGCACGATTTACTAAGATATTTTTACATATTAATAAAAAGCCTTATTATATAATAATCCACCTCGTCCTATGTCTCTACTTGATCTCCTGTCTCCAATAAACGTTTTACTAACAGAAACTTGGTAAGCAGAGGATGGTTGTTAAAACCTTTGAATTCGACCCATAGAAAGTTCAAGAGACAGGAGGCGAGTGGGAGAAAGATTCCAGAAGGAYGGGTGACCTGGCTGCAGGAGAAATTCGGTGATTCATCTCGCCTCAAGAATACTGATCAAAGAGCTCGACAAATAAAAGGTAAGCAGAGCCGGTTAAATCTTACTAGCGCCAACCTGTGCCAGAACGCAGCAACTATGCAATATAATACAAAAATGATGTCTTATTCATGCTTTCTAGCCAAAACATTAGTTACGTCCACTAATGTTTGCGCAAACACTATGTATAACGTAAATCGACTTCTCAACTTTCTCAATTCAGAAGTGTTAAACTTAGCCATATACTTCGCTAAACTTTACCCCTATCGGCATGTCATGCCAACATAACAATAACTATCATTATTTGTCCTGTAAATTTACCTGAATAAGTTTTAAACGTATTCTCTCTACTTCCGCGATTGGTTTTAAGTTTTTTCTCTGTCACCAGCCTCAAACAGGCTCTCCGTTGCTGGGAGGTACGTTGAGTGCTGCCATACTGGCCATCTCTGTTCCATTTCTCTGTCATAGTCTCTCAGCCCCCAAACTATTCTAAGAGTGAGTGTGTGGAGGATAATCACAATATAAGGGGCAGATGATTCGCTAGCCGTTGTCCTGGGAGGGAGAAATGTCCCTTAACTGGGTCGAGGTTCCTTTTTCAGGGGAGGCAGAGTTTTTGATGCCGCATCCCCTGAGTCAGGCATAGTCTTCATTTGGAATCGGATTCATATGCTGTTTAAATTCAGCTCTGAACTTTGTCGTGTTCTAGAAGGGATGGGGCTGGAGGTGGCAATGTGTGAGGTGGTGCCAAGGTGCGCCTGTATTACTTTGACCTGACTGAAGTGTGAAGTAAACTCCCTCACTCTCGTACGGGTCCAGTCCCTGGTTCTAGCCATCTTCTCTTGTGACCTTTAACCCACCGTCAGTCACACATTTTTTTACCTTCGTGTGCCGGATCTCTCGTTAGCTCCCCTTCTTGGACCTTCTGTGCAATTGTTGGAGAGAGCTGCATGAAAGATTCCGTCAATTATCAGACATTAACAATTGTTGTACATCAAGGCGGGCATATGACCTCCTCTTGTGAACCAAGCAGAGGAGAGAGATGGGTGCCCTGCACCTGGCGACGCTCTCACTGGCCATCAATGCAGGGGCAGGGTTCAACCCAATCAATTAAACCTGCGACCATACATTTGATTGGCGCGTTTCACGAGGCTTTTGAGATTGTGGCCTGTTTAACAACCAAATTGTGCCAATACCCAATCTTTCCTCACCTGTACTAGGTTTGGTTACTGAAATGGGACCGTTTGTCGGATCAGGTGTTGCTGGAACGTCCATATCCTTGGTATAGAGTTTCAGTCCTGTGCAGCCACTTAATGGACTGACCTGGCTCTGCTCATGCGTGCTGTTGGTATTGCCTCCGACCATTTGGAAAAGCCTGTCTACCATTAACCAAAAGGTTTATTTTGCTTAAGTATTATTTATTAAATTTTTTTTTTTTTTAAGCAGTGCTTGAACGTGATTCTTGCACATCAGATATGCTGGCAACTCATGGTGGTTGAATTTCAATGGATGGCACATTCCAGATGGAGCTGTTTTTTCCAATGAGTTTTCCACCTTAGCCACATAATGGCATTGTGGTTTGTCCTAGCTCAATTGGGTCCAGTTTGGAGGAGTGTACATCACACTCTATCTCTCCCCTCTGTTTTTGTACCTTCCTTTTTGAAAAGTGGTTTCTTATTCCTTCAGACTTCACTTCTATCGCTTCCTCAGTACTTCTCTATCTTTCTCGCATAGGAGAGCTTGCCTTTTGATGGGGCACCCACTGAGTGTAACCTGCTGCGTCCATTTTAGCCTCTCCTTCCCACAGCCTTCTTAAGATATTCTATCTGCATCTTTCCCCTGATCTGTCTTTCATTCTCTGATCGTAAGTATTCATTGAATTTGTGTTGGGGACGGTGGATCGGGCATTTTGTCGTTAAGTCTATGTCTGCCTATGCTATTTTGGTGCATCTTAGCCGTCACTGGCCAAAACTTAACGATGTATCTCCTGGTGCTGACACAGATCTTATCTCTGGTGTCTCCCCCTTGGTGCAAAGAATTTTATTGCTTATAGTTTGGCGAACTAATATTAATACTTTCCCAAAGTTATTTCGGCATTCATCTTTTGGAACAATACTACTGTATACCTGCTTATTTTAAATATAATGAAAATTTTTAGGAACTATTTATCAAAAGTATTCGTTTTCAACTTTTCGATTATTTTAAATACTTGCCAAACATTTCAGAAATGTCCTTTGGGACAATAATATGAGTATATTCAAGCGTTTCTAGAATAAATATTTAATTATTTCTAGGACTCATTTTTCTCAAAACTATAAAAAACTAAAACTCAAAACTAACTAATTAATTAAACTTTCCCAAGTATTTCAACGTGTCCTTTTGGGACATATATGGTGTATCCTAGCGCTTCTATATAATTATCAAATGAATCTAGTCTCTTAAGTCAAACCCAGCAACACGAGAGGGAAAAAATCAAGTCAACTTATCAGCAGAAAAAATAGCTTCAGAACAGCCACCCTTTGACTCGGCGTCACTTCCAAACAGCCTAAATTAGTAGCTAGTCGGTCTCGTGAACGTTCAAGTCACTGCACATTGATTCGGAGAGTTTCAGGTTTATAATACCTTCTACCCTCGCTAACACAACTTGAAATATCACATTAGATTCTTCACGGTAACACCTAGCTGATCAATCTATTGCCCGCTATTTGAATCTAATTTAAAATTTTAATTAATTTTAATTACATTAATTAAAAAAAAAAAAAAAAAAATATGGCCTCACGGTAAACTTAAGTTGATTGCAAGTTCAACTATTGCCGACTATATGGATCTCATTCTTTATTTCCCTTATTTTTATTTTTGTGGATTCTTCACGGTAACCCCTAGTGGTCGACTTTCACTTATGGCCCGACTATGTGAGTCCTTTTAAAGCTTATTCTTCACTGTACATATAGTGATCAATATCGACTAGTGCCAGACTTGTGTGAACAAGTCTTTGACCTATTATTACTTAGATACTTTACAACAATGCCTTAGATTAAACAATTTCACATATATATAACAGCAATTCATACTCAGCTTCAGAAACACTGATCTTAATTTGGGTAATTGACTATAATATAATATGCAGATTTCGATTAAC
>NC_036858.1:65426401-65495617 GCF_002910315.2 Salvelinus sp. IW2-2015 | reverse complement strand
ATAGAGCCTCACCTTTCAGTTGGCTACAAAAGAAAAGCAAACCAAAAAAAAAACCAGAGAAACAAAAGAAATGTCTCAATTCTGCGCCCCTTTACCCTTAGCCTGGCTGTGATCCAGCTCATCTAGGTGGAGTGTATGGCATGTTTGGTTCGTCTGCTCTGCATAGCGGCAGTATCCACGATTGCGACGATAAGGAGGAGCCCCAACATCATCTCCAGTAAAAGAACGTCGGTGCAACCTCTCTTAGGCAAGTGCCCAGCTCCAAAGTCCTGTGTGGTCTCCAGGCAGCGGTTCTCATCCTGTATAGTCTTCAACCCACCCAATCAGCATCTGGATACGTGTTATCTCGAGGCTGTCCAGGTGTGTAGAGACTTACGAGCTGCTTCTGTGACGCAGAGTTGCTCGTGACGCAACACATGACGCAGGGCTCAAGTAGCTTTTAGCTACTTCGGATGGTACGTCTTCAGAATCGTCTGGACAGAACAAGGCGTTGTGCTGGGCATGGCTGGCCACTGGTCTGTTCGGTGGTGTTCCTCCACTGTAAGGACGCTTTATCCATGGGTCGTTGCTGATCGGCGCTAAGCCCTACTTAAACAGCAGTTTTTTGCAATTGACAGCTCAGATTCTGCATGCATTTGCTTTTGGGTTCTCTTGAGAGAGACGGTCACGCGGTTTTTCTTTCAAACCTCCCATTCCCTTGAGGGAAAAGGTTGAACTGTGCACTGGGCCAGTTCCGTGATTACCTTGTTCAGTCGACACTTTGCCTTGCAAACTGCGCCATTGGCAGCGCTTATGACCGCTCTCCTGGTGCAGACACAAGTCTGGGAGCTTCAATTTCCAAAGTCAGAGTAGAGGTCAAGATGAGAAGATAGTCCTTTTGTCTGTGGGCTGAATCAAGTCCATGCTGATGATTTGCCAGGCCCTTGTGGGCAGTTTCGTTGAAACATCATGGTTTCCTTTTGCTGTTCATGAGCCGTACTACGTTGCGATGTGGCACAGGCTGACAAAAGTCTTTAAGTTGTCTGCTTGCATGTTTGGCCCAGTATAATAGTTCACGAGCCTCGACGGTAGCATGCGATCACCTCCAAGAGACCTGAACGTGACTGAGTGTATGCAGGGTCTTAAGGCATCTCTGGACGTAGTGATCTTGAACGAATTAATGACTTGTCTGAATCCTCTGAACAGAGACGCCATTTTGCACGACTGATCTTCATCTCGAAAGGTTCCAAGTATTTCCTCACTGTGAAAGGTGTCTCCCTTTCAGATATGGCCAACCTGCGAGAGCCCATGACTTCAGTGACTGTAGGTGTTCGTCCTTTAGTCAGGTATGTTGCCTGATCTGGGCTAGGTGCGTGATCTGTGCGTCTTATAATATTGCCTGATTTGATCTGTTGGAAAATCTTGTTGTTCCTGCTAGCTATGCAACAGATGCACTGCCGCTGATAGGCAAGTGCCTCTACCTGTTACATTGTGCTAGTTGGCCCTGCAGTGGTCGCTGATGTAATTCATCTCTGGTCTTGGCTTGTAAATGCCTTCAGCTGTGTGATTTGCAGGAGTCAGGAGCATTGCTTTGAAGGCCTCTTGTTGCGTTGACTGGGAGAGTTTTACTGGAATTATGGCAATGAGTGGTTTGTGGTCCAGTTCCAGACGTGACCAGCTCTCGCACCATAAATAGGTGATGAGAATTC
The DNA here is from genome assembly GCF_002910315.2 of Salvelinus sp. IW2-2015. Lineage (NCBI taxonomy): Eukaryota > Metazoa > Chordata > Actinopteri > Salmoniformes > Salmonidae > Salvelinus > Salvelinus sp. IW2-2015. The sequence continues at coordinate 65,493,929 of NC_036858.1, read as the reverse complement.
GGGCAGGAGATAGACGATGCGGAGGCACTCTTTCTTCATTTGTGCATTATATGTTGTTCGGTGGGGTGAGTGCTCTCGAGAGCAAACGCAAGAGGCTTCTACCCCACCAAACTCTCCAGCTCGTGGCCCTAATCCTACCCCTGTCAGAGCCAATACTTACTCACGGGTGGGTCGGCTCTGCAAGCCACCGGACAGGCTTACTCTGAAAGAAGGAGACTTAACTTGTTGTCTGTTAATTAAAAAAAAAAAGAAAGGAAGATGACAATTGAAGTAAAAAGAAAATGTCATGCTTTTCAATTGTTATGACTTGACTGTTAAGAACTCAATGTTATGCCGTTATGTTTGCACTTTCTATTGAAAAGGATGATGTTACGGAGTCTAGTTGATAGGTATTCGACTAGCCGGACTGTTCCCCAGACTCCGCGTGTAGGGATTTGTACAATGCTTAACAAGGCTATTGAACTTGACATTGGTGTCCGTCTTTATTCCTTTATCCAACATATCATACTGAAACAACTACTCTACAACCACATATATACAATGCAAAATCCATGTGTGTGTGTCTCTTCAGTCCCTGCTGTTCCATAAGGTGTATATTTGTATTTAAAAAAAATCAGATTCTACTACTTGCATCAGTTAGCTGATGTGGAATAGAGTTCCATGTAGCCATGGCTCTATTTAGTACTGTGCGTCTCTCATCTGTTCTGGACTTGGAAGAGACCTCTGGTGGCATGTCTTGTGGGGAATGTATGGGTGTCCAAGCTGTGTGCTAGTAGTTTAAACAGACACCTCTGTGCATTCAGCATGTCAACACTTCTTACAAAAACAAGTAAAGATGAAGTCAATCTCTCCTCTACTTTGAAGCATAAGAGATTGACATACATATTATTCATGTTAGCTCTCCGTGTACATTTAAGGGCCAACCKTGCTGCCCTGTTCTGAGCCAATTGTAATTTTCCTAAGACCCTCTTTGAGGCACCTGACCACATGACTGGACAGTAGTCCAGGTGCGACAAAACTAGGGCTTGTAGGACCTGCCTTGTTGATAGTGTTGTAAAGAAGGCAGAGCAGCGCTTTATTATGGACAGACTTCTCCCCACCTTAGCTAATGTTGCATCAAGATGTTTTGACCATGACAGTGACAATCCAGGGTTACTCTAAGAAGTTTCGTCACCTCAACTTGCTAAATTTTTATGTTATTCATTACAAGATTTAGTTGAGGTTTATGGTTTAGTGAATGATTTGTCCCAAATACAATACTTTTCATTTTTTGAAATATTTAGGACTTWTGCCATCCATTCTGACTGCAGCTCTTTTTTAAGTCTTGCAGTGATTTCACTTGCTGTAGTAGCTGACGTGTATAGTGTTGAGTCATCTGCATACATAGCCAATGGCATGTCATTACATTTTTCAATCTTTAGTAAGGGCCCTAGACAGCTGCTCTGGGGAATGCCTAATTCTACCTGGATTATGTTGGAGAGGCTTCCATTAAAGAACACCCTATGTGTTCTGTTAGACAGGTAATTCTTTATCCACAATATAGCAGGGGGTGTAAAGCCATAATACATACATTTTTCCAGCAGCAGACTGATCGATAATGTCAAAAGCTGCACTGAAGTCTAACAAAACAACTCCCACAATCTTTTTATAATCAATTTATCTTCCCTCCAGGCCTGAGGGCACACACTTTCTTGTAGGCTTAGATTGAAGATATGGCAAATCGGAGTGACATTATCATCTGCTATTATCCTTAGTAATTTTCCATCCAAGTTGTCCGACCTAGGTGGCTTGTCATTGTTGCTAGACAACAGTAATTTTGTTCACATTTTCAAATTACAATGCTTGTCTTTCATATTTTGATCAGTTGTACTTGGATGTGTAGGGTCAGCATGTCATGACTAAGTTAGGTAATCTTGCCAATTAAAAAATCATTAAAGTAGTTGGCAATATCAGTATGGTTTTGTGATGAATGATGGAGCGGAGTTGCATTTTTGCCCAATATTTAATTGAAGGTACTCCAAAGTTGTTTTACTATCATTCTTTATATAAATAATCTTTGTTTTATAGTATAGTTATTGAATTACCATTAACCTCGGTGGCCAGTGTTACATTTGTTAATGTCTCAAGTACGCTAATTGATCTCTCCGCATATCAGTTTAACTTGAACAATATTTCACATGGTTGTTTTCTTCCCAGATAAGTTGTCATACTCATGGCTGAACATTTGAGCACATGTCTGCTCCTATAACTATAATGCTGTGGCTGAGAGAGCCTCTCTCTCTCCCACACACACAATGCATTCGGAAAGTATTCAGACCCCTTGACTTTTTCCACATTTTGTTACTTTACAGCCTTAGTCTAAAATGGATTAAATAATTGTTTCCCTCATCAATCTGCGCACACTACCCCATAATGACAAAGCGAAAAGATTGTGAATTTTTTGCAAATGTATTAAAAATCAAAAACTGAAGTATCACATTTATGTACAGTACCAGTCAAAAGTTTGGACATACCTACTCATTCAAGGGGTTTTCTTTATTTTTTTACTATTTTCTACGTTGTATGTAGACTAACAGTGAAGACAACAAACCTATGAAATAACACACATGGAATCATGTAGTAATCAAAAAAGTGTTAATTAAATCAAAATATTTTTTATATTTGAGATTTTTCAAAGTAGCCACCCTTTGCACACTCTTGGCATTCCAAATAAAATAAAATGTTATTAGTCACATACACATGGTTAGCAGATGTTATTGTGAGTGTAGCGAAATGCTTGTGCATCTAGTTCCGACAGTGCAGCAATATCTAACATGTAATCTAACAATTCCACAACAACTACCTAACACACACAAATCTAAGTAAAGGAWTGGAATAAGAATATATACATAAATATATGGATGAGCAATGACAGAGCAGCATAGGCAAGATGGTATAAAATACAATATATACATATGAGATGAGTAATGTAAGATATGTAAACATTATTAAAGTGACTAGTGATCCATTTATTAAAGTGGTCAATGAGTTCAAGTCTGTATGTAGGCAGTAGCCTCTCTGTGTTAGTGATCGTTGTATAACAGTCTGATGGCCTTGAGACAGAAGCTGTTTTTCAGTCTMTTGGTCCCAGCTTTGATGCACCTGTACTGACCTCGCCTTCTGGATRRTAGCGGGGTGAACAGRCMSTGGCTCGRGTGGTTGWTGTCCTTGATGATCTTTTTGGCCTTCCTGTGACATCACGTGCTGTAGGTGTCCTGGAGGGCAGGTAGTTTGGCCATGGTGATGCGTTGTGCAGACCGCACCACCCTCTGGAGAGCCTTGCGGTTGTGGGCGGTGCAGTTGCCGTACCCGGCAGTGATACAGCCCAAAAGGATGCTCTCAATTGTGCATCTGAAAGTTTGTGGGTTTTAGGTGACAAGCCAAATTTCTTCACCCTCCTGAAGTTGATGAGGTGCTGTTGCGCCTTCTTCACCACACTGTCTGTGTGGGTGGACCATTTCATTTTGTGTTTCTTGGCACACGCAAGTCTCTTCTTCTTATTGGTGTCCTTTAGTAGTGGTTTCTTTGCAGCAATTCGACCATGAAGGACTGACTCACGCAGTCTCCTCTGAAAAGTTGATGTTGAGATGTGTCTAATTGAAGTCTGAAGCATTTATTTGGGCTGCAATCTGAGGTGCAGTTAACTCTGCTGCAGTGGATAAGTAGAGGTAACTCTGGGTTTTCATTTCCTGTGGCGGTCCTCATGTGAGCCAGTTTCATCATAGCGTTTGATGGTTTTTGCGACTGCACTTGAAGAAACTTTCAAGGTTCTTGAAATTTTACTGATTGACTGACCTTCATGTCTTAAATGAATAATGGACTGTTGTTTCTCTTTGATTATTTGAGCTGTTCTTGCCATAATATGGACTTGGTCTTTTAGCAAATGGTGCTATCTTCTGTATACCACCCGTTAGTGACACACCGATATTACATTTTTTCCTTAGCAAAAAAACCTAACCGATAACACACACATGGACACAGCTGTCTAAGGCACTGCATCTCAGTGCAGGAGGCGTCACTACAGTCCCTGGTTCGATTCCAGGCTGTATCACATCTGGCCGTGATTGGGAGTCCCATAGGGCGGCACATAATTGGTTATTTTTTTGGCATTTACTTATGTCCCCATTACCAGTAAAACATAATCAAAACCTATTTCTTTCACTTACTTGCTGTGCTGTTTTGTTGTTTATTTGTTCAGTCGTTTGCTTCTCAACCAGGATTTCATCATACATGTCAAGCAGTGAAGTTTCAGCACTGTCTGTCCGTGGCGCCTCTTCCTCGGTGGGCACTGTCACTGTGTCCGTATGTAACATTTCACGTAAACTCTGTTTCTTGTCTGCATTGAAGTAGCGGTCCTTGTGCATAGCATCGAACATGGTGGCGACACGGTAAAGAGAGAATTCCACCGAATCGCTTGTTCACAGCCTGAGTGGGCAGTTTTGTTGCTGGGACAAACTGTTGTCAAGGGCAACTGTTTCATTCGCCAATGTGGGCCAGTAGGAACATCCACCTTGTCTGGAAAAGGGGCCATCTTCACTCCATAGAAACTAGTCAGCACTAACGTCGCACACTAGCTGCTAGCTAACTGGTTAGCTTAACATTGGCGAAGTCAGAATGGGCATGCGCACTCCACTGTTATGTGACAGAATCGGTGGCATTAGAATTAGGAATTAGAATACGAATACTACACCGAACAAAAATATAAACGCAACATGTAAAGTGTTTGTTTCATCAGCTAAAAAAAAAGATCCCAGAAATGTTCCATACACACATAAAGCTGATCTCAAATGTTGTGCACATTTGTTTATATTCCTGCCAGTTTTGTTGAGCAGGTGTTTCAATGCCATGACAGAGCGCATCACGTCTGCTGCAGGTGCAGTTGATGAGCTTATTTCTCGAGTCAGTTGTTTTAATGGAGCCAGCTAGTGTATTCATGTTTCCAAGTTTCAACCATGTTCTCAAATGCCATTGAAATGACAGCAGTGGTATGACAACCAGCATATTCCTGAGCATGCAATACGACTTTCCTCCGTACGAAATCCTCGACGACCGACTGTGCTGTCAGACTCCGCATGCTCATGGGGCTGATATCGCTGGTCCAAATGTCAGTCGTGAAGCTAATAGCAGTGACGCTATTACTGTGCAACTACGGTAGGGCAACATCTTAAATAGTACCAACATTTAAAGAAAAGTGTACCGGTGCTCGACCAGTTGGCGAAAGCCAACATCACCCACGACAGAGAACGGCAATGAATTCCATTATCTTGGCTTTAATGGATTTCGCCTTTGAGTTGTCTCTCTGAAATGTTCTTACTCTTTCAAATGACKGSTCGATCCACACAGCAGACGTGGGCTAGGTTAGGAATGCTGTGTTGCACGTGTAGCGCAACTTTTTAAGTGGCATTATTATGTCATGTACCTACGTTATATACAAAGATGTTCTCATCTATCTGTGTTATATAGGTATGCACGTCAGCTGTGACATCGGTTTTTCACATCGGCATTAAACTAGACATCGGGCCGATACCGATGTTGGCCTTTTTAGCTAATATCGGTCAATTCCGATATGTTCTCCGATATATCGTGCATCCCTACCATCCATACCTTGTCACAACACAACTGATTGGCTCAAACACATTAAGAAGGAAAGAAATTCCACAAATTAACTTTTAACAAGGCACACCTGTTAATTGAAATGGATTCCAGGTGACTACTTCATGAAGCTGGTTGAGAGAATGCAAATAGTGTGCAAAGCTGTTATCAAGGCAAAGGGTGGCTACTTTGAAGARTCTCATAAAATATATTTTGATTTGTTTAACACTTTTTTTTGGTTACTACATGATTCCATATGTGTTATTTCATAGTTTTGATGTCTTAGTAAAAATAAAGAAAAACCCTTGAATGAGTAGGTGTCCAACCTTTTGACTGGTACTGTAAGTATTCAGACCCTTTACTCAGTACTTTGTTGAAGCACCGCTGGCAGCGATTACACCTTCGAGTCTTCTTGGGTATGACGCTACAAGCCTGGCACACCTGTATTTGGGGAGTTTCTCCCATTCTTCTCTGCAGATCCTCTCAAGCTCTGTCAGGTTGGATGGGGAGCGTCGATGCACAGCTATTTTCAGGTATCTCCAGAGAAGTTCGATCAGGTTCAAGTCCGGGCTCTGGCTGGGCCACTCAAGGACATTATCACCTTTAGGTGCCTTTTGGCAAACTCCAAGTGGGCTTTCATGTGCCTTTTACTGAGGAGCGGCTTCCGTCTGGCAACTCTACCATAAAGGCCTGATTGGTGGAGTGCTGCAGAGATGGTTGTCCTTCTGAAAGGATCTCCCATCTCYACAGTGGAACTCTGGAGCTTTGTCAGTGACCATCAGGTTGTTGGTCACCTCCCTGACAGGCGGCCAGTTCTAGGGAAAAACACCTGGAATTTTGATTTAATCCATTTTAGAATAAGGCTGTAACGTAACAAAATGAGGAAAAAGTGAAGGTCTGAATACTTTCTGAATGCACTATACACCCACTTTCTCAATATTGGCCTAATAAAATATGCCATTTAGTAGAAGCTTTTATCCAAAGCAACTTACTRTATACATGTTATGTATGAGGGGCCCCAGCAGGAATYGAACTGACCGTACTTGGCATTGTAAGCACCATGCTCTATCGACTGAGCCACACAGGACCACAGACACAAACTTCCTCTCCTTTCTCTCTCTCTCTCTCTGATCCGGTCACTCTCTCACGTTTACTCCCTGGCCTCTCTGTCACTGTGTACAGGAAGCGGCGGCGGGGTGGAGACAATGAGGGGGACCAGCTGGCCAAAAGGTCAGGAGGGGGGCAGGAGGGTCACGCCCTGGTGTCCAAGCTTGGCCAAGACGTCTGGGACTCTGAGGTGACAGGACACACACACACACTTGTGATGGTTTGTGCAACAAGTATTTTCTGTAAGTCATTCCTGTTTTCTCTCTCTCTGCTCCAGTCGTCCGGCAGTGACAGCATCAGTAGTCCTGAGAGGGCAGGGGGAGGAGCCAGCACCAGCACATGTACACAGAGCCAAAAGAACTGCACTTCCTAGGGTCTCCTCAGTCCCTCGCCAGAAGACCCTTCAATTTCCTCGTTGAGTCTCTATGGCAGCAGCACTCCCTATGACCACATCAACAGTGTCCTGAGGGAAGCCCACTTCAGCAGTCTGCAGACCAGAGGTCAGCCAGGATTTACGTGACCTCAACTCACCCCTGACCCATCACTCCTGACCCCCGTTTCCCCAACTGGGCAGGGTCGCTTCAGGTAGAAGTTGCCCGTAGGCTCAAATCTAGAATCAACTTACCCCAGATTTGTGTCTAGGAGCAACTTCAACCTATTGTCATCCATAACGTGGCAGATGAGGATATACATCCTTTGGGCTCTGGGCCAAATCCATACCATCGTCCCTGTGCCATACACCTTACATACATGAAGCACCCCTACATATCCAATGGCCCGCCCACTGTGGTATTACTATATGCAGTATGTATGTACTCCAGCACTTTACTGAGGGGGTCTACTGCTCTGTGCTGGTCTCTTTACATGTGTCATGACTTTGGCCTGGGGGTAGGTTTATGACAGTCATAAATACCTCTTTCCCCCTTTTTCCCTCTCCCTACTATAACTGATGTGACATAAGAAAACCCATTGGTTAACATAGAGATTCTGGGAACATCAGAAGTTGGGGGGAAATGAACTATATTCTGGTAATCCGACCAACTGAACATATGCGGTGGTACYTAAGGTATATTATGTCAGTTCAGTTGCCCTCTGACACATTCTCATCAATGATAGAATGACATAAACTCTACTGTGGAAAGTCTAAACGTCAGAGGTATCGGATTCACATGGAATTGTTGTTTAATTCAAATGTTTGAATATGAAATTATTTGTGAAGAGATTAAATGTAATTTTAGCTTCCAAATGAGAGATTTGGGTTTTCATAAGTTTGGCCTCTGCTCAACCAGTGGCCCGCCCCTGTGAAGAGACATGGGTTACAAACTTTTCAGACACACCCCTCTCCCTCCACTATAAAAGCCATTGACAAAATTATAACTTCCTGTTCCGTGTACATCCGGATGACGATCCGATGTCAGAATGGTTCAGATAATAACTACAGAACTAAGCCAACATCAGCATGRACTTTGGTTKYAAATGGTATGAACTTTGAACTCGTATTCACTACAGAAGTGATACCTCCTAGCCGTTGAGTTAGCAACAGCTGCTACAAACGCAGGTTAGGAAGGACAGTCAGAGTATCCCGTCTACTACACAWCGACGYTACTCCAACGTATCCAGTGACCACCAGAGACATTCTTCAAAGGACAGAGGACTCGGTTTGGCAAGACGGTCTTCCATCTACCACCAACCTACTGAAGCGCAGCTCAGAGTAAATATTTATTGCATTTTCCTGTTCTAAATGGGCGGTAATTTAGAATGCATAAGATACTKTATTTACGATAGTACAGCTTCGCCTCTGTCCCAGTCTCCCGCGCTTTCACTAAAACTCAGCCCCTTCCCTTTGTGTAACAAGCTGTCATATCTATTCCGCCCGCTAGGGACGTTTTTCTTTATGACGGCAATTTGTAATCAAGTTATGATTTAATTGTGTATGTGTGATTGTGCTGCTATGGATGTAAAATATTACTAAATCTTTAAGAGTTTATTCGGAAGATAACAGCTCTATAAATATTATTTCGTGGTGTCCCTCTCTCGTTAATTACATTTACATGATTAGTTCAATCAGGTAATATTAATTACAGAGAAATTATTTTATAGAATAGCATGTCATAGCAATTAATCTGGCATAGCCAAAGACACGACACGAGTGACTTCTTGTTGGACATTAACATCGCCACTGGTGCTATCTACTACAGACGGACATTTGTAGGAGTGTCTAAAGTGCTTGCTGTATCCTAATTAATAAAGAGAAGCACTTTATTCTGCCTGTTATTTTTTTGTCCAGGCCAATACTCATCATGCTGTTTTGTATGCAAAGCTGAGTGTGAGTTGGTGTTGATTAGTCACTGTGGTTACCTTCTATGATCGTTACCTTGGCCTATAGGTTGTCCAGACTTAGAATTTCAAGCTTCTTGCCTGATAAGAGGTGCTTTGCAGAATAAAGGCTGAATTTTGGGTTTGTACTTGTGTACCCATGTAGGCAGGTTTCTGCGACACTAGCGGTCTACCAGTTTTTGTTTTATGTTTCAGGTCCATCAGCCGCAGTGAACATCGACTGCTCATCCTCCCACCACAAAAAAGAGGGGACCATGATTACACTCACTTGCACAGAATTATTTTTTGTGACAACAGGCCACATTCTCCATTGTTCAGAATGTTCCAATGGAAATTAGCTTTTTGTTTCTCCCGTTCTTGATAGAGGAAACTGTTGAGCGTAAAAACCCAGCAGCGCTGCAGTTCTAGATACAAACCGGTGAGCCTGACACCTTCTACCATACCCCGTTCAAAGGCACTTTAATATTTTGTCTTGCCCAGTCACCCTCTGAATGGCACASACACACAATCCATGTCTCAAGGCTTAAAAATCCTTCTTTAACCTCCTCCCCTTCGTTTGAAGTGGATTTAACAGGTGACATCAATAAGGGATCATAGCTTTCACCTTGTCAGTCTGTCATGGAACGAGCAGGTGTTAATGTTTTGTACACTCAGCGTATTTGTTAGGTAATCGACATCTGTGCTGCTCATGACTGTACCAAAAGTTATGTATTTGAATTGTATCTTACAATACCATTCGAATAACTTGAGTTGTACTTTTGTAATGTTAGATACCCTGACCCAGAATTCCAGACAGAAACTGACCTTCAACTGAACAGCCTCTGGTAGAACAGATCTTTTTTAAATCAAGGGTTTTTATAAGTAATACAGGACTGCATTGCAATAATGTGAATTCAGGGAAGACTATGTAGATACTAACCCTGGCCCACTTCTATTTAAAACATACCACATTCCATGTATTTTCCAATAGAGAGAGTCAGGGAGATGTTTTCCCACTAGTCTGTAGGAGTCACTAAGTAGAAGTCTGCCTAAATGATTGTGACGCCACCTTTGAGCTGCTCTCATGTCTTAATTAAGCATTACTAATGCTGCCTTGGCCCGTTGTTGGTTAAAGCTACTGGTCTATGCAATTTAGCCAGTATATAAACAGACTGCTTTTCAATAGTGTTTTATTTGTCCTTTTTTTAATTTTCCAAATTCTTGTTAATTTGGCAATAATTAGCATAGTAAAGTGCATCTGGCACAACATCTTCAAAAGGCCACATGAAAAGTAAGCATCGTCTCTTGAGCAAAATCAACAATGTATCTCAATTAAATAACTTTACACACCAACATTGTTTTCATGGAAAGAGACACTCGTACACATGAACGTATTGTTCATATCATACATAATGAATTGTTCTTATCTGCTTGAAAAATGATATGTACATATTTAACAGTATCAATGCTCCCATATAAATTACACTTTGTTTGTTCTTGGAAACTACCACTGCACAGACATTGTAGACCTAAACAAACCAACGTGTCCCTAACAACAAGAGGATAATTACGGAACAGTTTTGTGAGACAACAAAATATACTGCTGCAGGCATTGAGGTGGACTTGGGGTATTGAAAACAGTATGGGTGATAATGAAACCTTATCAACATTATAGTACAACAGACATGATGCCACAAGAACACAGATTTCCACACATAACTATGGAATGTTTACCAACTAACTCAAAGATCAAAACTAGTCCTTCATCTCTGCTATAGGTTATTGAAAACCTTCAACATAGCGGTCACCTGGCTGATGTTTGTTTAGATATTCCCCTAAATCTGCTCTCCACTCAAGGTGCAAAAGGCTTTAATGACTTCCATCAGGAGACGTAGATTACTGTATGTGAGTCCTAGGATGTAGGTTACTGTTTGTGGCCTGGGACGTAAGTTACTCTGTGATTCCTGGGACGGCTAATCTGTGTACCTTACACCTCCCATGCCACACGCATGCCTAAGCCAGCCTCACATGCCAAATCCAGTGTCATTAAGTCTGTGTTTGCCAGTGTGTGTGTGTGTAAAACTGGATCTCTGTGTAGTAGAATCATCTGGAATTAGGTAGATCGGCCTTTCCTTACACAGACAAACGAAACACATGACCAGCATTACACGTAGCAGGTACAGTAGTCGTCAAGATCCAGAACATGATTCTCAACACGCCACAGACAGACATCCTAAGACTCAGTCTCAGACAGCCGGTCCTGGCATATCTCTAGAGGCAATTTGGCTGCTCCCCCTCCAAACACCTCCACATCACTGTCCAGCCAGGACACCACGTTCCCGGGGGTGTAGGAGGAACAGTTGGCCATGGTGAGGATGTCAGATGGCTTCAGGACCTTGTCCCAGATGTTAACCTGGCTCAGCTCACCCACAAAGGCCTGTGTGGCGTCAAAGCGCCCGCCCACCATGTCCTGTTGAGGCCATAAACAACAGGCCTCGTTAAAAACAATAACATCCTATTCACTGTGTGGACTGCAAGGCTGAGCCAGACACACTCGACCTGTCTGGTCTCTACTGTACTCGCTCTAAAAAAAAAACACACATTTATTTTCTCATGTAACTGRTCTTTAGGATTTTTGTTAGCGATGGGGCTTTTCAAATTTGGTCTACACTCTAGAGCCTATAGCACAGTACTCATGGTCATGGCTAAGAACCTGTACCATTCAAATCTGAAAACCTGATGCGGTTTTGTAAACCAAGAGTAAAATAGGCTAAATATTTCCTATACAAATATATGTAATTGTGTATCCTACAGATAAGGGGCGCTAGTCAGCAGACTCACCTGTTCCTGCCCCAGTATGATGGCTCCTCCAGGCTTGATGCGGTGCCAGGGGGCCAGGTTATCCCCTGCCCCCAGCTTCTGACCATCCTGGTAGGCTTCCCACAGACCATCCCTGGTGGTCCAGGTGATACAGATGTGTCGCCACCTCCCATCACGCACTGATAGAGGCAGCTGAGCCACCTGGACAGGTAACATAGGAGAGGAGTACAGATGCTTACAAACAGAAAGGAGAAATACACATTAGATTGAGGAAGGTTAGGATTTGGTAAAGCTGGTAAAAAACTAAAAACCAGCAACCTCATTAAAGCCAGATCTAATTTAAAACAAAGACTCCTGTCAATAACGGTAGGCTCTCCCACAGATCAGCAATACTGAGAATCACTGAGTCCTTGAGTCATTTAGAGTGCCCTTACCTTGTCATTGATGAGCAGCTCTATGGGGTTGTTGCCCCACTCCATGAGGACAATCTCATTGGCCTGTCCTGGCACCCCATAGGAGAAGGGGGTGCCTATGCCAGGGCCGGCGCTGGACCGCAGCCACATGCACAGAGTGAAAGAGTACATCTCAGGAAGGCTCTTGGCCATGCGGCCGTACAGGTAGTTAGTACGCAGGGGGAGGACCAGCTTAAACTGCTCGGGGGACTTGAACCCACTGCCACCTACAGAGAGAATAATGGGAGAGTTGGCTCTGAAGTCACCTCTATACTTATACACAAATTATGAGAACAAAATGATAAGCCAACGTTTGTCAGATTTGATCTAAAGCCTCAGTTGTTTACTGCAGTGGGGTACAGTAGTGGGATAGTTGATAGTCGATAGAATGAATGACTCATTGTGTTTACAATGTGTGAGTCTCCCTGTTTGTGCTGCAGGTGTGTACTACTGTCATCGGATTGTGTACACAGACGTATGTTTGTGCGTACGTGAGTATGTCTGTATGTGTCTGTCATATATTTCTTTTTCCAGTGATTTACCTTTCTCCAGCTCATTGATCCTGGTCAGCAGGGAGTTGAGGGTGCTCTCTGTCTTCTGCCTGTGGGCTGTGGTCTCGTTGTAGAGCAGAGACTTCTCTTCCTCCAGGTTGTTGACCTTACTGAGCAGCTGTTTTTCCAGGTCTCCCAGCCTGCGCTGCAGCAGGTCTCGCAGCTCGCTGGGGAACAACGCTCCCGACATGTTTGCTCTCTGCTGCTGCTGCTGCGGGGACAAGATGGAGACGTCATTAGACAAATAAGTGGAGACAATACAAGATGGTCACAAACAATTAGTGGAGGTTAACGCAGACAGTCTGTGGAGGTTGATAGACGTCAGGTCAATTTGTACTGAGGTCTGAGATGTGCTGCTTCCTGTCTCTTATGTTTGTGACCTTTTTAATGTGTGTAATTTTCTAAGATCATTGGCTGAGTGGAAATCGGCTACACTGTGTGTAGGCTAGTATGTTATCAGAAAGCCCAGGAGTTTTTGTCCTGGCCACATGACCTGACCAGAGAAAACTCTGGCCCCTTATTGTAACTCATGGAGAACATTGGATCTCTCCAATTGTCTCACCAGTTTCCTAAGCCTGTTAATGCATAATGAGCTTAAACACCATCTACTGTGTGGTTTAGCTTGATACCGTCATGCGTTTGTTTCCCAATGTACTTTTACTGCATGGCCTAAATGGGGATTACCTGTGGTTCAGGAAGCTCTAAGCTAACAGATGGGACTACACCTACACAATCTAGGATTGGATTTACTGAACTTGTATTTCGATCTGGAATGAAACAGCTCTGTAAGAGACCTAAATATCCCAAGAAACACATTATATCCTTGGTCATTTGAATGAGCTGTTATTATTAAGAGCTGATACATTTGTTGAGTAAGGTGACATAGGGAACTTAATCACTGGAAGGTAAAGGAGATAAAAGGCTAATCCATTTAGGGTATGCCTCCACATGATGGCAAAAATAGAATATTATAGACTACAGGCCAAAATGGGAGCAAATTTAATGGCCACAAAGTTGATTACAGCAACAGGTGTTCACTTTGGATTCAATGACTTAATAAGCAGACAATCATGCAAGGGGCAACAATTTTAAACATTAGGCCTATTTCAGATGTATTTAAGTCACACTGGTGACGATAATTTTCAGCACTCCCTTTCCATGATTTAGGAAACAAAGAGTAATTTATGGTTACTGTCCCGTGACTTACCTCTAGGTTCTCCAGTCGGTCCTTCAGACTCTGCATGGTCTTACCGAGGTTGTCGATTGTATCATTGGGATCTCTGGGTAAATCTCCCATTGTGTTCTGATTATTTTTGTTTTTACTCCAAGATCCACCACTTTCATACTTCCCTTCCTCGGAGGCTGACTCGCAGAGGGAGAGCTTGGTGGTCAGCTCGTTTATGGTCCCAAGTTGGTTGACTATCGTCTCTTTCTGTTGGAGAACCGTTTCACGGAGCTGCATGACTGTGTTCCTCAACACTTCCTCCTGAGCCGCCGCGTTTGGTTCGGGAACTACGGGGACCAAACAAGTGTTAGCGCCAACGGCGATGGCTCGGCATAGGAACCGGGCTCCCGTATCCGGATTGTCATCCTGTCCACGCACAAGCTTCTCATAGCCCAGTCCCAGTGCGTAAAAACCCAACAATCTCAACAGAGATAGCATACCAGGGCAGTATTTTGGTCGTTAAACTTTAGTGAAATAACGGGTGGCGCCTAACCGATTATTATGCCTTTTAAATCCGGTGCGTAAAACACGCCGAGAAAGCGGTAATCTACTCGGAATACCATAGTCAATCTCGGATTAAACGATATATATGGTTTCAAAACGTTACCATTCCATACAAAGTACAATTTTGAAAAGTACAATTTAGGCGATGGTAAAACCACATGAAGAGTCTGGGTTAACGCTCAAAGTATCCATGCCTTCAATCCGCATTACGCATTTAATGGTGCTTTAAGGACAGCGACCATGAGTTAAGAAGATTACTGTCAGATGTATGGCGCGATTGGATTGGTTGTAGTATGTTGCCATAACTACAGTCCGTATAGGTAGATTCTGTATGATTGGCAAGTCATTTTTGAGTTGTATATAACTGGTACTGTGTGATCATTGACCAATCAATTGAAATAGATGCTATAACAATGTCCAATATTCCATATCCTTAGAAAAACTATAGTATTAAATAAATTAGGGAAATGCTTCACACATATGGTTCAGATCCATCCAACACCAGTACTAAAGGCTTTAATGGGATCACAGGTGACAAGATAGGTAGGTGGGGTTTCCACTAGATTTTGACTTCGTGGCTCTGCAATATCGTAAAAATTCATGAAAACATAAATGAGCTTTATGGTCTTAATTTAAGGTTAGGGTTAGGCATAAGGTTACCAGTGTGGTTAAGGTTAGGGTTTAATGTTAGGTTGAAAATCAAAGTTTAAGAAGATAAATTGTAGAAATAGGCAGGCATTATAACTTTGTGGCTGTGGTAACTAGTGACGACCGCACAGTGGGAGGGTTATGAGTACTCTGACACCACCAATGGAAAGATCCAGAAGCGCCTGGCGTGATACACTCAGTGTCTAGACACTGAAAGAAAGATGATGGAAAGGAGGAGAGCAAAGTTGATGGAATGATGGAAAAGGAGGTGAGTAGAGTTGACAAGGAAACAGATGTCTAACAGGACCATATAAGGATATAAATTGCTGCTGTTTTATCATTGCCACCATGCACACTGATTAAGTCAGCCTGCCATGGTCTCGTAGACATAACATAGTACATGTAAATCCGGGACACTCAAATTAGTAAGATTTGTTACAGTTTGGTATGGTTAAATAAGACGGAAGGTTTCTTAAGGCAAAAACGGAGGGAGGTTGGTCGGGCATATAACGCGAACGTCTAACAACCCAAAGGTTGCGTGTTCAAATCTAATCACGGACAAGTTTAGCTAATTAGCTACTTTTTAGCTAATGTGCAACTACTTAGCATGTTGTTAGCTAACCCTTTCCCTAACCTTCACTGTAACCCTTTAATTTAACTCATAACCTTATCCCTAACCCAAGCATAGAAAACGTTAGCCAGCTAGATAATGTTACCCACAACAAATTGGAATCATATCATACATTTTGAAAATTGGTAACATATTCTAGGTCTTGCGAATTCGTAACATAGTGTTACTTCCAAATCCGTAACATATAATATGATTTGTAAATCTTAACACATCATACGAAATGGGTGATGGACATCCACAAATGAATACGTAACATACTAAAAGGAGTGTCTCGAATTTACATACAGAATAATATAAAATGCTCTGAGACCAGGTTGGCCCTAAGAACACTTGGTATCAACCAATATTCATAAAGGATGTGCAGGTAAACAATTAGTAGCATCACCTTCGAGGTCTGACTGTGAAATCTGGAAGACAATAGCATCTAAACAACAGGAGAGATGAGCACTGAGAGGAAGACAGGAAGCTCTGTACCACAGTGGGGTTGGCTTTTGATATGGCATCGAAAACGGTCACTAAACAGCCAATTAGTGATTTGTGACACAGTTCGTATACTGACACAGGGGCGCAAAGCTCAGTTGGTGAAAATATAATCTATTTGTGTGTGTATACAGTACCAGTCAAGGGTTTTTCTTTATTTTTTTACTATTTTCTACATTGTAGAATAATAGTGAAGACATCAACTAAAATAACACATATGGAAACATATAGTACCCAAAAAAGTGTTAAACAAATCAAAATATAGTTTATATTTGAGATTCTTCAAAGTAGCCACCCTTTGCCTTAAGCTTCGCAAATTATTGGCATTCTCTCAACCAGCTCCATGAGGTAGTTACCTGGAAAGMATTTCTGTTAACAGGTGTGCCTTGTCAAAAGTTAATTTGTAGAATTCCTTTCCTTCTTAATGCATTTCAGCCAATCAGTTGTGACAAGGTAAGGTGGTATACATAAGATAGCCCTATTTTGTAAAATACCAAGTCCATATTATGGCATGAACTGCTCAAATAAGTAAAGAGAAACAACAGTCAATTATTACTTTAAGACATGAAGGTCAGTCAATCAGGACATTTCAAGAACTTTGAAAGTTTCTTCAAGTGCAGTTGCAAAAACCATCAATCGCTATGACGAAACTGGCTCTCATGAGAATCGCCACAGGAAATAAATGCTTCACAGAGTTCAAGTAACAGACACATCTCAACATCAACTGTTCAGAATCTGTGGGAATCAGGCCTTCATACGACTAAAGGACACCAATAATAATAATAAGAGACTTGCCAAGAAACATGAGTAATGGACATAAGACCGGTGGAAATCTGTCTTTTGGTCTGATGAGTCCAAATTTGAGATTTTTGGTTCCAACAGCCGTGTCTCCGCATGTGTGGTTCCCACCATGAAGCATGGAGGATGAGGTGTGATGGTATGGAGGTGTTTGCTGGTGACACTGTTAGTGATTTATTTAGAATTCAAAGGCTATTTGACCAAGAAGGAGAGTGATGGAGTGCTGCATTAGATGACCTGGCATCCACAATCATCCGACCTCAACCCAATTGAGATGGGGTGGCTACTTTAAAAAATCTAAAATATATTTGTTTAACACTTTTTTTTGTTACTACATGATTCCATATGTGTTATTTCATAGTTCATAGTGTTGATGTCTTCACTATTTTCTACAATGTAGAAAATAGTAAAAATAAAGAAACACTTGAATGAGTAGGTGTGTCCAATATATGTGTGTATATATAGTGCATTTGGAAAGTATTCAGACCCCTTGACTTTTTCCAAATTTTTTACGTTAGCCTTATTCTAAAATGGATTAAATCGTTTTTTTACTCATCAATCATCAAATCAAATGACGAAGCAAAAACAGATTTTTATAAATTGTTGCAAATGTATTAAAAACAAAAACTGAAATATCACATTTACACAAGTATTCAGACCGTTTACTCAGTACTTTGTTGAAGCACCTTTGGCAGCGACTACAGCCTCGAGTCTTCCTGGGGTTGACCCTACAAGCTTGGCACACCTGTATTTAGGGAGTTTCTCCCATTCTCTGCAGATCCTCTCAAGCTCTGTCAGGTTGGATGGAGAGCATCGCTGCACAGCTATTTTCAGTTCTCTCCAGAGATGTTTGTTTGGGTTCAAGTCCGGGCTCTGGCTGTGCCACTCAAGGACATTGAGATTTGTCCCGAAGCCACTCCTGCGTTGTCTTGGCTGTGTGCTTAGGGTCGTTGGCCTGTTGGAAGGTAAACCTTCGCACCAGTCTGAGTTTCTGAGCGCTCTGGAGAAGGTTTTCATCAAGGATCTCTCTGTACTTGGCTCCTTTCCCTCGATCCTGACTGGTCTCCCAGTTCCTGGCACTGAAAAACATCTCCACAGCATGATACTGCCACCACCATGCTTCACAGTAGGGATGGTGCCAGGTTACCTCCAGACGTGACGCTTGGCATTAAGGCCAAAGAGTTCAATCTTGGTTTCATCAGACCAGAGAATCTTATTTCTCATGGTCTGAGAGTCATTTAGGTGCCTCTGCCTCCAAGCAGGCTGTCATGTGCCTTTTACTGAGGAGTGACTTTCCGTCTAGCCACTCTACCATAAAGGCTTGAAAAATATATGGCAAATGGAAATCCAATATGGAAGATTGGTGGAGTGCTTTAGAGATGGTTGTCCTTCTGGAAGGTTGTCGCATCTCCACAGAGGAATTCTGGAAGTCGTTCAGAGTGACCATCGGGTTTTTGGTCACCTTCCTGACMAAGGCCCTTCTCCCTTGATTGCTCAGTTTGGCTGGGCTGACAGCTCTAGGTCGAGTCTTGGTGGTTCCAAACTTCTTCCATTTAAGAATGATGGAGGCCCCCGTGTTCTTGGTGAGCTTCAATACTGCAAACATTTTTTGGTACTCTTCCCCGGATCTGTGCCTTGACACAATCCTGTCTTGGAGCTCTACAGGCAATTCCTTTGACCTTATGGCTTGGTTTTTGCTCTGACATGCAGTGTCAACTGTGGGAACTTACAGTTGAAGTCGGAAGTTTACATACACTTAGGTTGGAGTCATTAACTCCTTTTTCAACCACTCCACAAATTTCTTGTTAACAATCTATAGTTTTGGCAAGTCGGTTAGGACATCTACTTTGTGCATGACACAAGTAATTTTTCCAACAATTGTTTACAGACATTATTTCACTTATAATTCATTGTATTACAATTCCAGTGGATCAGAAGTTTACATACACTAAGTTGACTGTGCCTTTTAAACAGCTTGGACAATTTCCGAAAATTATGTCATGGCTTTAGAAGCTTCTGATAGGCTAATTGACATAATTTGAGTCAATTGGAGGTGTACATGTAGATGTATTTCAAGGCCTACCTTCAAACTCAGTGCATCTTTGCTTGACATCATGGGAAAATCAAAAGAAATCAGCCAAGACCTCAGAAAAAAAATGGTAGACCTCCCACAAGTCTGGTTCATCCTTGGGAGCAATTTCCAAATGCCTGAAGGTACCACGCTCATCTGTACAAACAATAGTACGCAAGTATAAACACCATGGGAACACACAGCCGTCATACCGCTCAGGAAGGAGATGCGTTCTGTCTCCTAGAGATGAACGTACTTTGGTGCGAAAAGTGCAAATCAATCTCAGAACAACAGCAAAGGACCTTGTGAAGATGCTTGAGGAAACCGGTACAAAAGTATCTATATCCACAGTAAAACAAGTCCTATATCTACATAACCTGAAAGGCCGCTCAGCAAGGAAGAAGCCACTGCTCCAAAATCGCAATAAAAAAGCCAAACTACGGTTTGCAACTGCACATAGGGACAAAGATCGTACTTTTGGAGAAATGTCCTCTGGTCTGATGAAACAAAAATAGAACTGTTTGGCCATAATGACCATCGTTATGTTTGGAGGAAAAAGGGGGAGGCTTGCAAGCCGAAGAACACCATCCCAACCATGAAGCACGGGGGTGGCAGCATCATGTCGTGGGGGTGCTTTGCTGCAGGAGGGACTGGTGCAATTCACAAAATAGATGGCATCATGAGGGAGGAAAATTATGTGGATATATTGAAGCAACATCTCAAGACATCAGCCAGGAAGTTAAAGCTTGGTCGCAAATGGGTCTTCCAAATGGACAATGACCCCAAGCATACTTCCAAAGTTGTTGCAAAATAGCTTAAGGACAACAAAGTCAAGGTTTTGGAGTGGCCATCACAAAGCCCTGACCTCAATCTTATAGAAAATTTGTGGGCAGAACTGAAAAAGCGTGTGCGAGCAAGGAGGCCTACAAACCTGACTCAGTTACACCAGCTCTGTCAGGAGGAATGGGCCAAAATTCACCCAACTTATTGTGGGAAGCTTGTGGAATGCTACCCGAAACGTTTGACCCAAGTTAAACAATTTAAAGGCAATGCGACCAAAAACTAGTTGAGTGTATGGTAACTTCTGACCCACTGGTATTGTGATGAAAGAAATAAAAGCTGAAATAATTCTCTCTACTATTATTCTGACATTTCACATTCTTAAAATAAAGTGGTGATCCTAACTGACCTAAAACAGGGGATTTTTACTAGGATTAAACGTCAGGAATTGTGACAAACTGAGTTTAAATGTATTTGGCTAAGGTGTATGTAAACTTCCAACTTCAACTGTATATAGCCTTTCCAAATCATGTCTTATCATTTTGAATTTACCACAGGTGGACATGGACTCCAATCAAGTTGTAGAAAGTGCTCAAGGATGATCAATGGAAACAGGATGCACCTGAGCTCAATTTCGAGTCTCATAGCAAAGGGTCTGAATACTTATGTAAATAAGGTATTTCTGTTTTTTTAAATGATATATTTGAAAAATGTCTAAAAACCTGTTTTTCGCTCTGTCAATATGGGATATTGTGTCGATTGATGAGGGGGATTTWWWWWAAATCCATTTTAGAATAAGGCTGTAACGTTACAAAATGTGAAAAAAGTCAAGGGGTCTGAATACTTTACGAATGCATTGTATACACACTACATGAACAAATGTATGTGGACACCTGCTCTTTGAACATCTCATTCCAAAAACATTGGGATTAATATGGAGTTGGTCCCCCCTTTACTGCTATAACAGCCTCCAGTCTTCTGGGGAAGCTTTCCACTAGATGTTGGAACATTGCTGTGGGGACTTGCTTCCATTCAGCCACAAGAGCATTAGCGAGGACAGACACTGATGTTGGGCGATTAGGCCTGGCTCATGTTCGGCGTTCCAATTCATCCCAAAGATGTTCGATGGGGTAGAGGTCAGGGCTCTGTCTCGACAAACCATTTCTGTTTGGAGATCGCTTTGTCCACAGGGGAATTTTCATTCTGAAACAGGAAAGGGCCTTCCCAAACTGTTGCCACAAAGTTGGAAGCAGAGAATCATCTACAATGTCATTGTATGCTGTAGCGTTAAAATTTCCCTTCACTGGAACTAAGGGGACTAGTGTTGGGGTTCGTTCCTTGTCAATCATTGGCTCATTGGTGAAATAAGCATTCATACAATATCTTTAATTAAATCATTCAAAAACCTTTATTAATGCAATTGCAGACAGACGTTGACAACAGGAACATAGCACGCATGTTTCCGAGTAAGTTCTGCAAAATATAAAATGGTCCGAGTTGTTTTATTATGCCTGCAGTCATATATCTGTGATGTCACTGCCTACGTCATTACCTTCTACTCCTGAGACCAAACCCATACCTACACAACCTTGAAACTCTTGTTTGTATAGCTATCTAAAGGCTCAGCAGTAAATGTCCACTCCCCAAGTTGATTTTTAGTGGAATGTCTGACTAATCTCTTTCACTCCCCTGCAGAGTTCTGTCTCACAGTCACAAATCTCTCAGACCACTTCTTTATAAGAGGCAGAGACTAGAAATACTGTGGAACAATATTAAACATTATAATGAATATATATTGTTAATCTGCAGTATAAGACCCTATAAATGTCTTATAACCCCTCCCCTTCTATTAATACAACATAAGCATAATCAATTATTATAATACATCACACATTTGGTACAGCCCCTATCATAACCACAAGGTGAACCCGACACTAGCCCGAACCCTGCAAAACAGACCCAGACCATTATTCCTCTTCCACCAAACTTTACAGTCGGCACTATGCATTCAGGCAGGTAGAGTTCTCCTGGCATCCGCCAAACCAAGAGTAGTCCGTCGGACTGCCAGATGGTGAAGCGTGATTCATCATTCCAGAGAACGCTCCGGAGTCCAATGGTGGTGAGCTTTACATCACTCCAGCCGATGCTTGAGATTGCGTATGGTGATCTTAGGCTTGTGTGCAGCTGCTTGGCCATGGAAACCCATTTCATGAAGCTCCCGATGAACAGTTATTGTGCTGACGTTGCTTCCAGAGGCAGTTTGGAACTCAGTAGTGAGTGTTACAGTACTCGGCGGTCCCGTTCTGTGAGCTTGTGCGGCCTACCACTTTGCGGATGAGCCGTTGTTGCTCCTAGACGTTTCCACTTCACAATATTTTATTTATTTTTTATTTCACCTTTATTTAACCAGGTAGGCCAGTTGAGAACAAGTTCTTATTTACAACTGCGACCTGGCCAAGATAAAGCAAAGCAGTGTGACAAAAACAACAACACAGAGTTACACATAAACAAACGTACAGTAAATAACACAAAATAAAAGAAAAATAGAAAGATCTATGTACAGTGTGTGCAAATGTAGAAGAGTAGGGAGGTCGGCAATAAATAGGCATAGAGGCAAAGATAATTACAATTTAGCATGAATACTGGAGTGATATATGTGCAAATGATGATGTGCAAGTAGAGATACTGGGGTGCAAGAGGGTAAGTAATAATATGTGGATGAGGTAGTCGGGTGTGCTATTTACAGATTGGCTGTGTACAGGTACAGTGTTAGGTAAGCAGCTCTGACAGCTGATGCTTAAAGTTAGAGAGGGAGATATGACTCCAGCTTCAGAGATGTTTGCAATTCGTTCCAGTCGTTGGCAGCAGAGAACTGGAAGGAAAGGAGGCCAAAGTAAGTGTTGGTTTTGGGGATGACCAGTGCAATATACCTGCTGGAGCACCTGATACGGATGGGTGTTGCTATGGTGACCAGTGAGCTGAGATAAGGCAGGGCTTTACCTAGCAAAGACTTATAGATGACCTGGAGCCAGTGGGTTTGGCGACGAATATGTAGCGAGGGCCAGCCGACGAGAGCATACAGGTCGCAGTGGTGGGTAGTATATGGGGCTTTGGTGACAAAACGGATGGCACTGTGATAGACTGCATCCAATTTGCTGAGTAGAGTGTTGGAGGCTATTTTGTAAATGACAAGGCCGAAGTCAAGGATCGGTAGGATAGTCAGTTTTACGAGGGTATGTTTGACAGCATGAGTGAAGGAGGCTTTGTTGCGAAATAGGAAGCCGATTCTAGATTTCATTTTGGATTGGAGATGCTTAATGTGAGTCTGGAAGGAGAGTTTACAGTCTAACCAGACACCTAGGTATTTGTAGTTGTCCACATATTCTAGGTCAGAACCGTCCAGAGTAGTGATGCTAGTCAGGTGGGAGGGTGCGGGCAGCAATCGGTTGAAGAGCATGCACTTAGTTTTACTAACATTTAAATGCAGTTGAAGGAGTGTTGTATGGCGTTTAAGCTCGTTTGGAGGTTTGTTAGCACAGTGTCCAAAGAAGTGCCAGATGTATACAGAATGGTGTCGTCTGTGTAGAGGTGGATCAGAGAATCACTAGCAGCAAGAGCGACATCATTGATATATACAGAGTAAAGAGTCGGCCCGAGAATTGAGCCCTTTGGCACCCCCATAGGGGCTGCCAGAGGTCCGGACAACAGGCCCTCTGATTTGACACACTGAACTCTGTCTGAGAAGTAGTTGGTGAACCAGGCGAGTCAGTCATTAGAGAAACCAAGGCTGTTGAGTCTGCCGATAAGAATGTGGTGATTGACAGAGTCGAAAGCCTTGGCCAGGTCGATGAATACAGCTGCACAGTATTGTCTCTTATCGATGGCGGTTATGATATCGTTTAGGACCTTGAGCGTGGTGCACCCATGGCCAGCTCGGTAACCAGATTGCATAGCGGAGAAGGTACGGTGGGATTCGAAATGGTCGGTGATCTGTTTGTTAACTTGGCTTTCGAAGACCTTAGAAAGGCAGGGTAGGATAGTTATAGGTCTGACAGAACTCTGCAGGCTATCTCTGCAGTAGATTGTAACTCCGCCCCCTTTGGCAGTTCTATCTTGACAGAAAATTTAATAGTTAGGGATGGACATTTCTGGATTTTTGGTGCACTTATAGGACCAGGGCTGACATTTGATGAACTGACTTGTTGGAAAGGTGGCATCCTATGACGGTGCCACGTTGAAAGTCACTGAGCTCTTCAGTAAGGCCATTCTACTGCCAGTGTTTGTCTATGGAGATTGCATGGCGGTGTAGCTGAAATGGCCAAATCCACTCATTTGAAGGGGTGTCCACATACTTTTGTATATATAGTGCATGTACAATAACAAACGTAACATATCATACTAATTTGACTGTCACGGAAATCCGTTTACTATGTTACGTCTACCACTGAGTCCAGGTTGCAACCAGCGTTAGAGCTCTTTCAAGTCACATTATGAGTTGAGGTGAGTACAATGCCACAATGAGCTTCAGTCAAAGATCTTTACAGTTCAACATCACTGTTAAAGCTGCAATATGTAACTTTTTGAGCGGCCTGACCAAATGCACATAGAAATATGAGTTATAGATTTGTCATTCGCATTGAAAGCAAGTCTATGAAGCGGTAGATCTGTTTTATGTGCACTATTTTTATGCTTCCCGTTCATAAATTTCGTTTTTGTGTATTTTACTTTCAGTTTTGTACACCAGTTTCAAAAAGTTGAAAATACAATATTTTGGGTTATTGAAAATGCATTTCACAGCGGTTTAGATGGTACAAAGATTATTTTCACTTATTTTGTTTTGCTTGTTTTGTAACAAAATGAAATTAGGCGAACTTTTAAAATTTTACCTACAGGAAATGGCAGAGTGATTTCTTCATAATCCATCTTTCAAATTTGTCAATGTTACATAAAGCTCTATACACTTCGTCATATAAACACAGCTTTTCCCCGACTGCCCATCCAAGCCATGGCAGAGTGCTGTATGGGCCCTGCAGTAAAGCACATTTGTAGCTTGTGTGCTGATTTTAAAATGGACTGTCTACACCTCAATATCTTATATGTATGTCTATAGACATGCAAACTGAACTCTACATCGTTTGTATTCATATACAAATATTGGGAATTAAATAGATATTAGATAAAACATGATAAATAGCTCCTACAATGTTGTTGTTTTGTATCTCAAATAGGTTTCACAATCTTATTTGACGTCCAACGCGGGATGGGCGGGGCTTGGGAGAAAGGAAGGTTTACCTCCGTAGCTCGGACGGGGCTGAATACTCCGTTGTCTCGAAAGGTACAGTGCGCTCGTCGGAATTTAATAAAGATTTCATCCGGTTAGGAATGTAAATTGTTATGTAGAGTTTGGTAAATATTTGGAAATAAAAAGAGAAGTAAACGTGCATTTTTCATGACAGAGTCATATCCTGTCATTCCTACCTTGAACGTAGGTAAGTTCGCTTTCTTTGACTGCCTAACATCTTGTTGTTTTTCTCCTTTACATTGCCTTTGTTTGTTTTTCTCCTTTACATTGCCTTTGTTTTGTGCCAGTTTTAGGCTGATGTGGTCAAAGTTAATACATCAGAAAAAAACGAATCATATTTATGCAACATTCATAGTCATTCCTAAGCATATTCCTAGGTAGAAGTCACTTCACACGTAAACTTTTTCTTATCTATTATTTTTCCTGAGCTACAAAACTAGATGTGAAAAGTAGGTATTTCTGTACCTTACCAGATACACCAGTAGCCTGAAGATATTGTTCTGCATATCCAAGCGTGCATTGTAAAACCTGTTGCCTAGACACTTTTGCTTTGAGTCTGTTTGTGGTTTGACCTGTAACTTTTGCGCTGGGGTCTCAGTAATCATTTTAATGACAGGTTTGTGAAATCCTTTGGTGTCCTTGGAATAAGTGAACGATGTTACCCTCTCTGCAAAGTGCATCTCCAAGGTAATCGCCTCAGAAGCTCGCACGACACGTTGCTAACTGTAGCAAAATGGCTTCTATTAATTACAGTGCAGACAAAGGCTTTGAACAGTTGTGTGGTAGTTACTCGGTTGATGATAAAGATCACATAACTCTCACAGTGCCTTCAGAAAGTATTCACGCCCCTTGACCTTTTCCACATGTTGTTGTGTTACAGACTGAATTTAAAATGGATTCAATTTAGATTTTGTCACTAGCCCCATAATGTGAAAGTAGAATTACATTTGTTGTCATTTTTACAAATTCATAAAAAATGTAAAGCTGAAATGTTGAGTCAATAAGTAAACTGAGCAAAAACATAAACACAACATGTAAAGTGTTGATTTCATGAGCTGAAATAAAATATCCCAGAAATTTTCCATACACACAAAAATATTATTTCTCTAATTTTGTGCACAAATTTGTTTACATCCATGTTAGTGAGCATTTCTCCTTTGGCAAGATAATCCATCCACCGAACAGACGTGGCATATCAAGAAGCTGATTAAACAGCATGATCATTACACAGGTGCACCTTGTGCTGGGGACAATAAAAGGCAACTCTAAAATGTGCAGTTTTGTTACACAACACAAGCCACAGACGTCTCAAGTTTTGAGGGAGCGTGCAATTGGCATGCTGACTGCAGGAATGGCCACCAGAGCTGTTGCCAGAGAATTGAATGTTAATTTCTCTACCATAAGCCACCTCCTATGTCGTTTTAGAGAATTTGTCAGTATGTCCAACCGGCCTCACAACCACAGACCACGTGTAACCACGCCAGCGCAGGACCTCCACATCCGGCTTCTTCACCTGCAGGATCGTCTGAGACCAGCCACCCGGACAGCTGATGAAACTGAGGCATATTTTTGTCTGTAATAAATCCTTTTTTGTGGGGAAAAACTAGTTCTGATTGGGTGGGCCTGGTTCCCAACTGGCTGCACCCCTGCCCTGTCATGTGAAATCCATAGATTAGAGCCTAATTTATTTATTTCAAGTGACTGATTTCCAAACTGTAACTCAGTAAAATCGTTGAAATTGGTGCATGTTGCATTTTTTWAATATTTTTGTTCAGTATATTTAACCCCTTTGTTATGGCAAGCCTAAATAATAAGCATTGACTCAGTCAATTTAATTCATTTTGAATTCAGGCTGTAACACAAAATGTGGAATAAGTCAATAGGTATGAATACTAACTGAAGGCACTGTATTTGAGAGCTGTCATTCACTGGCATTTCACTATGGAGTACTTTCTAGGCCAGGGATGGGCAACTGCAATTTTGAAATTTGTTTGTGCATCAGCAGTTTTTCACTTGTTATGCCTGTCACTGACAGTCACTCAATTATCCCATGTCAGCTACCATTTTTTAGATTGGTAAGTTAGCTGGAGAGACTATCTAAACTTCTAGTAATCATGGTCAAATTACTGACCGGGAAGCCCCCATTGATTTTGTTAGTCACTGTCATTCAGATATCACATTAAAAACTGCAAATATTTCTCCCCGCCCCATGGCAAAATGTGTTGAATTATATATTGGAAATGAGTTACAGTATAAATTGCCAAATCTTCTCTCTGCCTCATGGCAAAATGAGTAGAATTACAGGAAATGAACACTTTTATTCTCTCTGCTGTCAAGAGGGGAGCCAGTAAAATGTTTTGCCCGCAAGGTAGGGGTGGGGGGGGGCAACAAAATGTAACTTAGGGCCGACTCTCTCATTCATGTGGGAACGCAGACATATGAACCACAGCGGCCCCTCATGATGAGTTCAGATTTTGTGTTCCCCACCCCGATCAAAGTGGCCCATCCCTGTTCCAGGTTATACACTGTTGGCTGACTTGTCTCTTCACTCTTTGTAGACTCCCTCCCCTGCTGGACAGCTACAGTCAGTGTGAGGAGAATGATGAGACAATGAGTGACGCATCCATATCTAGTGCCCTACGCTTAAGACCCCATAGTCAACTCAATTATCCAGAAGTCCTCAGCC
This sequence comes from Salvelinus sp. IW2-2015, assembly GCF_002910315.2. Taxonomy (NCBI): domain Eukaryota; kingdom Metazoa; phylum Chordata; class Actinopteri; order Salmoniformes; family Salmonidae; genus Salvelinus; species Salvelinus sp. IW2-2015. Next base: position 65,465,927 of record NC_036858.1, on the reverse strand, counting down.
AGAGCAGGATGGCCAATAGAGAGCCACACGGCAGCCAAGAAGAACCACCRTCAAGATCCAGCCAAAACTGGCCACCCCAGGGACTATGTGCTGGCTACAGCCCCCAGACACCCTACCCYGGACAGGAAGAGATGTGTCTGAGTGCCCTGGACCACCAGAGGTACGCCTGGCTGAAATCCAGCTTTGCCAACAGCAGCGACGGATGCACTGGAGGGCCATACCCAGACAGCCTGCCATCCTACTCATACCCACACGGTGCAGACTTTGCCAGTTGCCCAGTAGAGGAGGGCTATCATCACCAGGGTAAATCACACCACTCACTCCCCGGGCGTTACAGCCCCAGCATCAGTAGTTTGGAGCAGCCGTACTCTCTGCTCTCCTGCCCACCAGAGGCTGCCCCCCGTTACCCTTTCCTTCCCCCGTACCCCTACCCTACCCAGGGCCCGGTCTGCTGTGCACAGTGCCCTGCACAGGGGCTCGGAATGGGCCCTGTCCTACAGCTCGTTCCAAGGCCAAGTTACCGTCCACCCTACTATGGTGAGTTCCAGTTCCAATCATATAGGTGTGTGTGTGTGTGTAAAACTATATTTAGTATATTGAGTTGCACCCCCCTTTCGCCCTCAGAACAGCCTCAATTCGTCGGGCCATGGACGCTGCAAGGTGTCGAAAGTATTCCACAGGAAGGCTGACCCATGTTGACTCCAGTGCGTCCCACAATTGTGTCAAGTCGGCTGGATTTACCTTTGGGTGGTAGACCATTCTTGATACACACAGGAAACTATTGAGCGTGAAAAAAAACAGCAGCGTTGCAGTTCTTGACACAAACCGGTGCGCCTAGGACCTACTACCATACCCTGTTGTCTTGCCCATTCATCCTCTAAATGGCACACATCTCTAGGCTTAAAAATCCTTCTTTAACCTGTCTCCTCCCCTTTAACCTGTCTCCCACTGCTTGAAGTGGATTTAACAGGTGACATTAATAAGGGATCATAGTTTTCACCTGGATTAGCCTGGTCAGTCTATGTCATGGAAAGAGCAGGTGTTCTTAATGTTTTGTACACTCAGTGTGTGTCACAAGAATCCCAGTCCATATGTGGTATCCTATTCCTCAGAGGCACTCATATTTTGTCCTTCGACCTCCTAAAATGTTAGATCATCCACAGTGCATGCAGCAACATATTCTGTCTATAAGCAGGTTCCCATCCAACCTTTTTTTATGCGAGTAAAGTACATGTCAGATAAAAAATGTCATGACATGCCTGATGGAAGCAAATTTGACGGTAAACTTTACAAATGTCGACAAAACAAAATACGCTAGACAAGGTGGGATCTTTTTGAGTCGGTAAAAATGTATAATGCGAGAAATAGTGATGGAGGCGCCTTATGATGGCTATTAGATCAATATTTACACATATCGAAGTAAACTTGGAGTCACGCGTTGACATGGTATGGTGTGTGGTCCTCCCACTACGACTCCTCGCTACAGATTAAATAAATTATGATGAACTTCACAGGGTGGTGAAAGTGCTAGGTGATGAGCTTGATGCTTTCCATGAAAACATTTTCTGGTGACAAGCTCATCGATGCTTCCCTGCCGTTTGACAAATAACAATAATCTTGCTCTTTTGCCCATAATAATCTCATCATGTAGGCCATACCCGCACTGTATCTGCGAGTTGTTGCGTGTGCTAAAACCAGAGTGCACATTCGCTATATAACCCGCCAATAATTGTGACAAAACCATTAATAGAGTTGAAAATGCGATGGAAACCTATTTAACTTGTACTTTATTTGGTACATGGGAATTGAACCGCAAAAGTTACTTTCATGTGCACTACGTCATAACGCACAGACTTTTATCCGCAAACAAGTCAATTTGATGGAAACACATCTCTGGTGGGAAAATGCTGTTATTGTTTATTGTGGGTTTTAGAATATTCCAATCGAAGTTTGTCATCAATTGGATCGAAACCTAGCTAATGACAATTAAAATGATACTCTTTGTATGTATTTGTTACTATATATATATCTATATATGTGTGTGTGTGTAAGTATTTATGTCTACAAAAAAAACGAGTACCAGTCAAAAGTTTGGACACACCTACTCATTCAAGGGTTTTTCTATATTTTTACGACTGATGAGCCTCCACTGATCAATATGAAATTGTATTTGTCACATGCACCGAATACAACAGGTGTAGACATTACAGTGAAATACTTACTTAGAAGCCCTTAAACAACAATGCAGTTTTAAGGATAAAAAAAAGAAGATTAAGATTAAGGAGCAATAATAATATCTTTATTTTTACTATTTTATACATTGTAGAATAATAGTGAAGACATCAAAACTGTGAAATAACACATGGAATCATGTAGTAACCCAAAAAATATATTTTAGATTGTTCAAAGTAGCCACCCTTTGCCTTGACAGCTTTGCAACACTCTTGGCATTCTCTCAACCAACTTCACCTGGAATGCTTTTCCAACAGTTTTGAAGGAGTTCCCACATATGCTGAGCACTTGTTCCTTCACTCTGCTGTGGAGGCCAGGTCATCTGATGCAAAACTCCATCACTCTCCTTCTTGGTCAAATAGCCCTTACACAGCCTGGAGGTGTGTTTTGAGTCATTGTCCTGTTGAAAAACAAATGATAGTCCCACTAAGCGCAAACCAGATGGGATGGCGTATCGCTGCAGAATGCTGTGGTAGCCATGCTGGTGAAGTGTGCCTTGAATTCTAAATAAATCACAGAGTGTCACCAGCMAAGCACCATCACACCACCTCCTTCTCCATGCTTCACGGTGGGAACCACACATGCGGAGATCATCTACTCTGCATCTCACAAAGACACGGCAGTTAGAACCAAAAATCAAAAATTTGGACTCATCAGACCAAAGGACACAAGCAATGGACAGTCTAATGTCCATTGCTCGTGTTTCTTGTCACAAGCAAGTCTCTTCTTATTATTGGTGTCCTTTGGTAGTGGTTTCTTTGAAGCAATTCGACCATGAAGGCCTGATTTCACACCGCCTCCTCTGAACTGTTGATGTCTGTTACTTGAACTCTGAAGCATTTATTTGGGATGCAATTTCTAAGGCTGGTAACTATTGAACTTATCCTCTGCAGCAGAGGTAACTCTGGGTCTTAATTTCCTGTGGTGGTCCTCATGAGAGCCAGTTTCATCATAGCGCTTGATGTTTTTTTGCGACTGGACTTGAAGAAACTTTCCTAAAGTTCTTGATTTTCCTGATTGACTGACCTTCATGTCTTAAAGTCATGATGGACTGTTTCTCTTTGCTTAATTCAGCTGTTCATGCCATAATATGGACTTAGTATTTACCAAATAGGGCTATCTTCTGTATACAACCCATACCTTGTCACAACACAACTGATTGGCTCAAACGCATTAAGAAGCAAAGAAATTCTACAAATGAACTTTTAACAAGGCACACCTGTTAATTGAAATGCATTCCAGGTGATATCTCATGAAGCTTATTGAGAGAATGCAAATGGTGTGCAAAGCCGTCATCAAGGCAAAGAGGGGCTACTTTGAAGAATCTCAGATATAAAATATATTGTGATTTGTTTAACACTTTTTTTGGTGTTATTTCATAGTTTTGATGTCTTAACTATTATTCTACAATGTAAAAACCCTTGAAATGAGTAGGTGTGTCCAAACTTTTGACTGGTACTATTTTTTAAATAAATAATATATATATATATATTGGTGTCATATCAGGTCCGGACCACTGCAGACATCAAGATGCAGCTGGCACCACTCAAAGGTGAGTTGTCTAACTAACCCAGCCTTTCTACCAAAAGGCCTCCTGCGGGGACGGGGGCCTGGGATTAAAAATAAATACATCAAATACAATATAAATATAGGACAAAACACATCACAACAAAGACAACAACATAGCAAGGCAGCAACACATGACAACACAGCATGATAGCAACACAACATAACAAAAACATGGTAGCAGCACAAAATATTATTGGGCACAGACAACAGCACAAAAGGCAGGAAGGTAGAGACAACAATACATCACACAAAGCAGCCACAACCGTCAGAGTGTCCATGATTGAGTCTTCGATTGAAGAGATTGAGATAAAACTACCCAGTTTGAGTGTTTGTTGCAGCTCGTTCCGGTTGCTAGCTGCAGCGAACTGAAAAGAGAAGCGACCCAGGGATGTGTGTGCTTTGGGGACCTTTAACAGAATGTGACTGGCAGAACGGGTGTTGTATACTCAGGTAGGGGGGAGTGAGGCCTAAGAGGGTTTTTATAAATAAGCATCAACCAGTGGGTCTTGTGGTGGGTTTACAGAGATGACCAGTTTACAGAGGACTATAGAGTGCAGTGATGTGTCCTACAAGGAGCACTGGTGGCAAATCTGATGGCCGAATGGTAAAGAACATCTAGCCGCTCGAGAGCACCCTTACCTACCGATCTATAAATTACGTCTCCGTAATCTAGTATGGGTAGGATGGTCATCTGAATCAGGGTTAGTTTTGCAGCTGAAGTGAAAGAGATTTAACTTTAGCCTGCAGCTTTGATATGTGCTGAGAGAAGGACAGTGCACCGTCTAGCCATACTCCCAAGTACTTGTATGAGGTGACTACCTCAAGCTCTAAACCCTCAGAGGTAGTAATCACACCATTGGGGAGAGGGGCATTCTTCTTACCAAACCACATGACCTTTGTTTTGGAGGTGTTCAGAACAAGGTTAAGGGCAGAGAAAGCTTGTTGGACACTAAAAAATTTGTTGTAGAGCGTTTAACACAATATCTGGGGAAGGGCCAGCTGAGTATGACTGTATCATCTGCATATAAATGGATGAGAGAGCTTCCTACTGTCTGAGCAATGTTGTTGATGTAAATTGAGAAGAGCGTGGGGCCTAGGATCGAGCCTTGGAGACAGCAGATTTTCTGACTTTATACACTGCACTCTTTGAGAGAGGTAGTTAGCAAACCAGGCCAAAGACCCCTCAGAGACACCAATACTCCTTAGCCGGCCCACAAGAATGAAATGGTCTACCGTATCAAAAGCTTTGGCCAAGTCAATAAAAATAGCAGCACAACATTGCTTAGAATCAAGGGCAATGTTGACATCATTGAGGACCTTTAAGGTTGCAGTGACACATCCATAACCTGAGTGGAAACCAGATTGCATACCAGAGAGAATACTGTAGACGTCAAGAAAGCCAGTCAGTTGATTATTGACAAGTTTTTCCAACACTTTTGATAAACAGGGCAAAATAGGCCTATGACAGTTAGGATCAGCTTGATCTCCCCCGTTTAAATAAAGGACAAACTGTGGCTGCCATCCAAGCAAAGGGAACCTCCCCAGAAAGGAGAGACAGGCTTGGTGATGATAGGGGCAGCAACCTTAAAGAAGAAAGGGTCTAAACCATCTGACTCAGATGTTTTTTTGGGGGTCACGTTTAAGGAGCTCCTTTAGGAACTCCGACTCAGCGACTGCCTGCAGGGAGAAATTTTGTAGCGGGGCAGGGGAAAAAGAGGGAGAAGCATCGGGGATAGTCGCATTAGAAGGGGTGGAAGATGAGGAAATGTTGGACGGGCTCTGATGTTACAACTTCCCCTCAATGTTTTACTTCCTTGGTTACATTTTAAAAACTGTCTAGTGTAAACGATGACATCAGTGACAATATCAAGCCCTTTGAAGAGGATGATTTAAGGAATGCATACTGTAAATTCTTCGACAGAGAAGAGTTCTGACAATCTAATTATGTCAATTACATGTAACATACTCTTTTTCCATTGGAACAGGCATGTGCTTCTTTTAATAATAACGTGTTTTCGGTTCCGGACTCTGCATGCCACTGAAGTCGTACACAAACAGTACAGGCCGTAACACAGCGTTAGCTATAAGGTGGACACCACAGGAGGCTGGTGGGAGGAGCTATAGGAGGACAGGCTCATTGTAAAGAATGGAATGGAATTAATGGAACGGTATCAAACACATCAAACATATGGAAACCATACGTTTGACTCATTCCCTTCAAACCATTACAATGAGCCCATCCTCCCATAGCACCTCCCACCAGCCTCCACTGGTGAACACACATCATAGGTAATGGTTTAGTACAGACCAATAGACAAGGGGTCCAAGCAACCAAACAGAAAGTGGGAACTCAAATATCTAAAAGGCCAATAACTGCCTGGACAATTTCCTCAACAGGAACAAATTAAGTATTGGCTCAGTTAGAGCATGGCGCTTACAACACCAGGGTTGTGGGTTTGATTCCCACGGGGACCAGTACGGGAAAAAGTACAAAAATGAATCCACTCACTACTGTAAGTCGCTCTGGACAAGAGCATCTGCTAAATGACTAAAATGTAAATGTAAATTACACTTAGTGTAAGTTACATTGTAAGTCAAGTTCTTGACTGGCACTATGATTTGGCTTGTCTCTCCCATCACAGTGAGAGCTTTGTCCCCCAACACAGACAAAGTGACAGACCTGGGAGTAGTACACAGCTGTCATTGGAGCAAAGTAAGTGCTGTACAGAGTATGGTAGACCAAAACTGCCAATAGTATCAACATGGAATTTGTTGTCTTTCCTTACTAGCACTGACTTTGCAGATAGTTGCTTTATTAAGGAACATTTTTACTTACTCTGATTGTGATATGTGGTTGTCTCACCTAGCTACCTTAAGATGAATGTGACTAACTGTAAGTCGCTCTGGATAGGAGCATCTGCTGAATGACAAAAATGTCAAATGTTTGTGATATTATACAAATAGGAGTGATTACACACTTGTTTCTGTTGGTTCATACTGTGTGCTATTTAACAGCACACAGTGCTATTGAGTAACATGTTATTTGTTTATTTTAGGAAAGGTCTTTGTCACCTATGAGAGAGACAGCGACAACCATTTTAAAGAGACCATGAACTTTGTTTCCCTGCTGCGACACAACGGCTTTGACACTAGTGTAAGGCTACTTTATTCCTCATCACTTTTTACAGTTCAGAATTAAAGAATTTCACTTGACATTTACTGATGTCAAGTAGTATATTAGTGATGTTTCTCTTCCTGTATGGTTTCAGGTGGATGTATTTGAGCAACAGCTCATAAGTATTAGCGCCATTGACTTCATGGAAAAATACATCAACGAGGTAAAATGGCTGATTCAACCTCAGAGGACTTTGACAAGATGGTAGAAATACTTCTTAACCTTTTAATCAATGCTATGTTACATCACAAATGAAGTCATGAAGTCAAGTTAGCATGTGTCAACATGAAGTGGCCTGGGCTGAGGGCTAATCCTTTCTATCTCCACCTTCTCAGAAATATTACCTTATCATCATTGTTATCAGTCCCAAGTATCATGAGACCGTAACGGGGGCTAACATCTATATGGAGAAAGACGAGAGGATGTTACACACAGTCTATATCCATAAGCAGGTGAGCTTATGGCAGTCCATAAAGAAACCTAATGATAATCATCTATCAAAAATAATGTTTTCATCGATTTCATGCTTCACTTCTAGAAAGTGATATGAAAGTGTGGCTATGTTACAGCTGCAGAATGAGTTCATTCAGAATGGATGCCAGAACTTCAGATTCATTCCCATACTGTTTCCAGGAGCTAAAAAGGTATTGGACTTATGTGGAAATTAATGCAGTTTTTTAAAAGCACTAAAACACTTAACTAGGAAACTGAAAGACAATAGCCTCTCTCCCTCTAGCCCATTTATACCTTGCGCTAACACCACTGGAAGTTGGTGGCACCTTTAATTGGGGAGGACAGGCTCATAGTAATGGCTGGAACGGCATGAATGGTATCAAACACATGAATTGTATGTATTTGATAGCATTCCATTTACTCCATTCCAGCCATTATGATCCGTCCCACCCTCAGCAAAACGATTGTACCCACGTTTTCAGATGTGTCCACACGTGCTATTAAAATGTGTCTTTTCTGTCCACTGTCTGCATTGTGACCAGATTTCCTGGTCCCTCCCTGTATGCAAATGATATGACAGATATTGTTTCAAATTAATATGTATTATTTCTTTTAAGACATCTATTGACGCCACAAGTCAATGGTGACAGCTGTCAATGGTATTCGAGGGTGGGAAATTATGATTTTAAATGGTTTCACTGTTCACATCCGTTTACACTTGTACAATATCCAGACACAATACGTGCCTGACTACCTCCAGAGGTGGGCAGGAAGATCTGATCACAATCAGATGCTTCTTTTAATCGTCTACATCTATCTATCTAAAAATGTGGGCACAATCAGAATGTGGACAAGATCAGGACAAAGGCTGCATGTTAGAACCAGGTATAAACAGGTCTTCTGTCTGTCTCAGTGCCATGTTCCTGCCTGGCTCCAGAACACTCTAGTCTACACCTGGCCAAAGGACAGAGACGACATCCTACGTCGACTGATGAGAGTGGAGAAGTACAACCCTCCGCCTGTTGGGGAGCTACCCACCATCGTTTCCACCCCCCTCTAGAACCACAGCCTGCAGGGTTTACTTTACAGTGAAGTCCAGCCATGCTGTTTTTCCATCAGGACTGGGTCCCACTCCCAGCCTTTTTTGGGGTGAAGGCACTGTTATTCTAGGGAATTTGTATTTCCATAGCTATGGCTGAGTGACACTAAGGAGTTGTGAAGCACATAATCAACAACCTCTGTCTTTTGAGAACATCTGTTGCAGTATTCTGCCCAGGGAGGTGGCAATAAATTGGATTTGATTGATGTTTACCCTGTCTTATTTCAGTTGGCTTGCTCCATATAAAAACTACTATGGCATGCATCCAAGATGAGTGAATAAATATAACCTTATTTTACTAAATAAATGTTTTCCCTTATGGAAATACTCTTTTAAACGGAGGCATTTTGACTTGGACTTAAGTCACGATTTTCTTGACTCGACCAGTGATGACTTTGTCAGTCTCTCCCTTGCATGATTCAACATGCTAGCTACAACAGCAAATGTTACATAGCTACTGTACTAGCAGTCTAGCCTTACTTAGCTTTCTATCTGATGAAAAATTGCTTTAAAGATTGTTGGACTGCAGCTTTTACCATGACTTGGGACTCAAGTATAAAGGACTCGGAGTTGGACTCCAGGTATAGTGACTAAATCACTGCCCAGCGGGGTCTGAGTACATAGACAATTTTGACAGGTCGGTCCATCGGCAAAGAATATCTGCATCTGAAATGGTGCACTATCACAGGTGTCAAACTCATTCCAGAGACTTCAGTGTCTGTGGGTTTTCACTCCTCCCTTGTACTTGAATGATTAAGGTAATTGATTAGTTAGGACGTCCCCTCACCTGGTTATCTAGGTCTTAATTGATTAGTTTGACAACTAGGTGAGGGGAGGTCCTAAGTCTTCGTTTGACAATAATTTAAAGAAAGTAACAGACCAGCAGACACTTGGACCTCCACGGAGTTTGACACCCCCTGCCTTATAGTGACATGGTTAATGTTATACGGTGTCCTTGGGACATCCCGAGCCTAAACCTTTAAAATTTCATCTTCAATGAGGTGATGTCAGAGTTGTGATGTCCCATGGGCTCTTTTCCATAGTGACATACCTGTTATTCTTGTAGTGCAGGAATGTGTTTTTGTTCTAACATGGGCCCCCTCCGGGCACATAGCAAAGCTGAACCACATATGAGACAACTCCCTGCTGACTGAAAGACCCACTAGATTACCTAACTTCTATGATCTGACTTTTCCCTGCCCACAATGTTTTCAATCAAATTTAAAACACATGCAACAAATGTGAGCTGGTAGATGAGTCAGCCCACACTGGAGAGGGGGACATTTGATTCAAAACATTGCAGTGCCATGGTCCCATGGGGAGTTGAGAATATTAGGCTGTGTTTATACAGGCAGCTCAAATCTGATCTTTATCAGAGCTGATGTGATTGCTCAAAAGACCAATTAGTGAAAAAGGATCAGAATCGGGCTGCCTGTGTAAACGCAGCCCTAATGGCATATCCAGAGACCAAAAAACTACTGAACAGATAACACATTTCTGACAAGGGCGGAATTGCAGTGAATCAGATCCATTTATTTAACGCCCGTAGGGCGGGGTGCTGCTAATGTTATGTAATGCCCCACCATAAAAGGCCTTTCTTCTACTTAGTGCTGCAACAAAAAGACAGCAGGTTTTATTGTAGTCACACACAGTGGTGCAACAGCATGGCTTTAGTTGAAATAGACACAGTATCACCACTGAATGTACCAATATGCTTTCAATCTGTCGTATACTGTAGCGCTCTGACCAACAAACAGGCATGGTTTAGAGGACATAGAGAAGGACAACTCCTCGTTCATACATTACTTCATTATATTTCACTGAGGTTTTTGCAAATCGTTCATGCAATCTACAACCAGTCCCATTCCTATTGAATGTGAATCAACAGTAGAAATAAAACACACTTGTGAAATAACACTCAATGTTTATATTTAAGGTAGTAAGAAGGGCACCTAGTGCCAGAGAAGAGCGGAAGACACATCCCACTGGGTACAGATGTCAATTCAACATCTATTCCACGTTGGCTCAACGTCATTTCATTGAAATGACATGACGTGGAAACAATGTTGATTCAACCAGTGTGCACCCAGTGGGATTACTCAACATAAAATCATTGTAGTGCAAAATCCTGAGTCAAAGTAACCAATAACTAGCTTGTGAAAATTACCTCACATTTGTTAAACATAACTCTGCAAACTGAACATACTCCAGGCATACTGTGTAGAGTTTTTACCCCTGGGGATTATTGTGGAAATGAAGTTAATATTACAACTCACAGCGAACATTGCATACCTTCAGGACTGGGAGCTGGGCACCCCTGACAAATTGTAGTCATGGTTTTAGAGCAGAGATGCCTATGGTGCCAGCATTATCCTAACCATTCCTGTTCTGTGTTGGAGATCAGAGGTTAAGGAAAGAGAATGCTGAGGCTGATTGGCTGCTGGTGGACGTGAGGTCGTACGTAGGCGTTGTATCGCTGATGTTATCGACACAGAGTAGCGGTGTGTTTGTAGGGGTAACACTCAGACGCTCCCTCCCGTCTCTCTTTTCCACCTGAGGCTGCAGATCTCCATTCCTCTCTGTAAGGGTTGATGGACACACAGACCTCCCTCTGGTCACCAGCTCCATGCCACTGAACAAAGAGAGTCTACCCCCACAGGGCTGCTCGATCTGGGGGTCCGTGACTCGGAATGGGTCCCGCTCTGTCTGGAGCTCTGAGTCTTTAACTGTAACATTTGAGGTGAGCTGGGTCTCACCAGTCCTAAATCCAATCTGACTGTCCACGAACTCTTCACCCTGATTAGCAGACCCTCTCTCATCATCAAGCTTGAGATTTAGTAACCTCTCAGATGTACCCCTTTGGGCCCAGCCCAGGTCAGGCAGGGGAGGGGGTTGAGCTTGCCCCCCAGGTGACTGCTCAGTCTCAGGGTCTCTCCCTCTGTGATGGTTAAAGACCGGGATGTCACCTGGGCGTGTTGGCAGTAGCAGTGCGGGACTTGTGGCAGTGGGGGGCTGGTCCGAGGAGGATAGAGGAACACCATTGGCTGCTGCTGCATCACATCCGGCACCAATGATTGGCCCGCCCATCAGAGCCTTAAACTGACGAAGGATCTGGAAGGCAAAACCATCCTTTTTTACAATGCAAAACTACATAGTGTATGTAACAAGAGTCAACCATCGTAGATCATCATCTTCCATTATAACACCCAGGCTCATCACACTCTGCCTCTCTGGTGTTGACTTATTATTCAAGGTTCAAAATGCAGAAATCGCCCTGCCATTCCCTGGTTGCTAAAATTCTAATAGTTCGTTTAATTTCAGTTTGTGACAAAACAAGCAATATTGTGTAGAGAATCATTGTTCCATCTAAGCTGCTGTGAGCAGGTCGAGAGTTTCAAGTTCCTTGGTGTCCACATCACCAATGAACTATCATGGTCCAAACACACCAAGACAGTCGTGAAGAGGCACGACAACACCTTTTCCCCCTCAGGAGACTGAAAAGATTTACCTCAAAAGGTTCTACAGCTGCACCATCGAGAGCATCCTAACCGGTTGCATCACTGCCTGGTATGGCAACTGCTCGGCATCTGACCGYAAGGCGCTACAGAGGGTASTGCGAWCGGCCCAGTAYATCACTGGGGCCAAGCTCCCTGCCATCCAGGACCTATACAATAGGCGGTGTCAGAGGAAAGCCCATAAAATTGTCAAAGACTCCAGTCACCCAAGTTATGGACTTTTTTCTCTGCTACCGCACSGCAAGCCTTCAGAGCATCAAACTCTCTAATACACAGGTCCTTTCTCAGCTCCTGTGTTGGAAGCAGTCAAGCAGTCAGCTCCTGTGTTGGAAGCAGTCACACACTTCCCATAAACTGCAGCCTGGGGAGAACAAGATATTCAGAAGTATTTTGGTAAGATTTTAGAGGATGACTGCACTGGTTAGAATAGATAAATCTATGGTCCAAGTCATTTCTAGTCCACACTCAGTTTCCACTTGATTATTCCCTAAGAGTCCCCATAGCAACATCGGAGGCCACTGACACCATGCATAACAATTGAAGGAAATTCCTTGGCAGGCAATTCCTGTCCTTCCGAGTTCTCCCACTTACATACAGTACATCACCAAAAGTATGTAGACACCCCTTCAAATGAGTGGATTCGGCTATTTCAGCCACACCCGTTGCTGAAAGGTGTATACAATCGAGCACACAGCCATGCAATCGCCATAGATAAACATTGGCAGTAGAATAGCCCGTACTGAAAAGCTCAGTGACATTCAACGTGGCACCGTCATAGGATGCCACCTTTCCAACAAGTCAGTTCGTCAAATTTCTGCCCTGCTCGAACTGCTCCGGTCAACTGTAAGTGCTGTTATTGTGATGTGGAAACGTCTAGGAGCAACAACGGCTCAACCACGAAATGGTAGGCTACACAAGCTCACAGAACGGGACCACCGAGAGCTGAAGCACATAACTCGTAAAAACTGTCTGTCCTTGGTTGCAACACTCACTACCGAGTTCAAAACTGCCTCTGGAAGCAACGTCAATACAATAACTGTTCGTCAGGAGCTTCACACAAGCCTAAGATCACCATGCGCAATGACAAGCGTGGGCTAGAATGGTGTAAAGCTCGCCGCCATTGGACTCTGGAGCAGTGGAAATGCATTCTCTGGAGTGATGAATCACACTTCACCATCTGGCAGTCCGACGGATGAATCTGGGTTTGGTGGATGCCAGGAGAATGCTACCTGCCCAAATGCATAGTGCCAACTGTAAAGTTTGGTGGAGGAGGAATAATGGTCTGGGGCTGTTTTCTTGGTTCGGGCTAGGCCCCTTGTTCCAGCAATGTTCCAATATTTTGTGGAAAGCCTTCCCAGAAGAATGGATGGTTATAGCAGCAAAGGGGGAGGACAAACTCCATATTAATGCCCATGATTTTGGAATGAGATGTACGACGAGCAGGTGTGAAACCGAAAGTAAAAAAGACACAAAAACAAAACTTAAGAACGGAAAGCATAGAAATAGCACACATAGAACAGATTTACCGCTTCTTAGACTTGTTTTCAATGGGAATGAAAGATCTATAACTCATTTCTATGTGAATTTGGTTAGATCGCCCAAAAAGTTACATATTGCAGCTTTAAAAGGTAATAACTAGACTGTGTTACCTTGATGGTCTTGTTGGCTACAGGCCCTGGGGGTCCCTCACTCAGCTGGACCAGCCTCCTCTGGGTCACCCCGAAGATTTGCTCCAGAGACAGCAGATCAGAGGTCATGAGACAGGCCACAGCACACAGCGCCCTCTGGTGGGAAGGAGGGAAGCAGCACATTCACACATATTTGCGATTTGATGTTTATTTTTCAAGAGAAACCTGATCAAAATAGCAGCACATTCAAGACACATGTATATTGACTGTACCATCTGGGCAGTCTGTGACGGGTCCTGCAGTCTGCGAGAGAGCAGCTCCACCACCACCTCACAGTTCAGAGTGGAACACCTGGGGACAGATGGGAGGGAATTAAAACACTCCAAAAAACACTGAACAAAAATTAAGGTGAAGGCAGACTGGAACAAAGGTCGAAGCCAATGCTCTAATAACATGCAACCTATTGGTCTGTACTGACTCCTTGATGAAGTGCTGGTTCTCCTCTCTGGACAGGAAGACCTTGGAGCCCTCAGTCATCCTGCTGATCAGCGCCATCTCCTGCCCACAGTCCCCTAACTGCATAGCCTCCACCCTGACACAGAAAGGTGGATGGAGGGAGAGGGAGACTCAGCATGGTTGACTCATTTAGTATTTTGCTGGTAAATACTTCATATATCATGTAATATTTCCACCGTTCTGATAGGTCTCCGGAGCTCTCCCTACTGGCTCCCGATTGGCTACTGGTGCCACCCGAATTGCTGCTACCGCCCCCCGAGACCTGGCAATGGTCTGCGTTCTCCTGACAGGAGTTGTGGGAGGAGCTATGGCTGCTGTCAATCTCCTCCCAGCCCCCGCCCACCTGCCCTGGACACCGCTGGGAAACTAAGAGTAGGGGAAGAGAGAGAGGGAACAGGCCAGGATATTGAGAGAAGTACAGACGAAGAAGGCTTTCTGTCCTGTCAAACATATGTAACAACTATGTAATAAAAGCCTAATGATCTAATCAATATAACAGCTGATTTAAAAACACCTTTGGGTCTGTGAGGAGGCACAGTGTAGGCACATGCTGGCACTGCCACCTCTACGGGGCCCGAAGGCGCCACCACTGCCCGGTAGTGGTTGTCATGGAGACGGATACCCTGGTGTTCCATCGGGGGCAGGACGGCACTGGCCACAAACTCAGTAGCCTTGCGGATCTTGTCCATCAGGGTCTCAACACCTGCCGGAAACAGGACGTGATATGGATTTGACTGGGTGTATTTGAAATCTATTCAAACAGGTCCACTGAGCCACATGAAACCAAAATGGTGGCCTTGTTGCTGCCACCTACTTGTTATGTTCTTCACTGGGCTGTAGCCAAACCCCTGCATTCTGGATCCGTGGGCAGACTCCGACCCCATGCCTGGAACGAAAGACCTCAGCGATAAAAGACAACCATTGTACTTGTGTGCCTGCCTTTCCCCACTCTTCCCATCCACTCCCTCTTTTCCCCCTGTCTCTTCCTCACTCCTCCCTGCTTCTTTCTTCTTCTCCACCATTCCTCCTTTTCTCTTCCTCAATCTCTCTGTCAGAAGGATTGGTTTAACTTGATTGTAATTGAGGTCACATCCATTCATTCAGTAGTCAGATGTCTGTCATTAGTAGCAGTATTAGGTCAGAGATTGTTTGTTAACTAATAAGAGAGATACACATGCAATAACAATACAATGTACTCACCCATGTTGGCCATGGTTAGTTTGCATGGAGACGTGCTGCTCTGGTGAGAGACTGTCTCTGTGAAGAGTAACCTGGCCAATTCCTGAAGACCGACAAAGACAGAGAGTTTGTGAGTTTCAAAAAGACGCATTGGGGGATAGTAATTGTTTTAGACATTGTTTTGGCTCACCTGTGCTGTGGCCCTCACTTTCTGGAACATAGCAGTGCCATGGATGGGGTCAAGAGGACCACTGTAAACTGATATTCAGCATAACACACAGATTCAGTATAACACTCATAGCTCTCCGAAACCCTACTGTCACAAAGAGAAGGATGAAATGGAGACACAGATGCATTAGTGGTCACATCATCATCATCTCACCTGAGGCCTGCTGGATGAAGGTGGAGTTCCGTCTGAGTTCCGTCAGAAAGTGAGGTGATCCGTGGCCACAGAGATGGACGAAGATCTTCAGAACCTGGAAGGACAGAAACGATGGAAAAGGATGAGGCACAGGAGGAACAGATGAATAGCTGATATGATATATGGTGAAGATTAGCTGCATTCTTCTACATGATTCCTCTTCAGCCTCAGTTAACAAATCAAGGTCAAATTCAGTGTTTGGGGGCTTCTTAATGCAGCTGAAAGCCTGGTAACCTGGCTAGCTGAGCTCACCTTTATTTTGACATGGCAGGATTCTACCTGCAGCCTCTCCAACAGGTACTCCAACAGGCACTGACCACACCCAGTGGACTCCTGGGAGATTTCTGCAGCGCCAGGAGGGTAAAGGATACAAACTGTACTGTCTTTGGGTTGACATTGAAAATAATAGGATCTCGCTAAATTATCTTTAATATCAGAACACAGTACTGTATCAGCATACAGTGGGAGGTGATGGGGATAAAAGGATACTTCCGATTTCTTCAAAGAGGTAGCCAGGACAGGGCTTTTCGTCATCTGCTGTTGCTTTCATCAGAGTGGGAACCTGAGAGGGATCATGCATGGATTGGCCAACAGATGAACACCAGAATAGACCATTTAGCTAGGATTTGTGTCATTTTATGTTTGGGTTTATAGCGAAAAGCACAGGGTGGTGGGTCCAGCGTAATACACTGTGGGAAGAAATCATACCAATTGACTATAGCGCTCAAGTCTTATATAAGTCTAATCATGACACGATTTCTGTACTGGGAGTGTGATATCATATGATGTGCTAGCATGCTAACGTTAGCTAACTAGGTTGCTGTGGTACAGTAAACAGTGGGCGTAATGGGATTTACAAAACAATGTACTATTCCCCCATAAAGTGACATATACGAATTATATCAAAATGTTATTTGCAAGTGTTTATATAGGTAAATAACACCTACTTTCTGAAGGAAAGATAGTCGTTCCATGAATGTTGCCATGATTTTGCAATAACTGGAGTCTACACATCTCTTCCTTGGGACAGACAACGAAGGCAGGGTTTACAATGACAGGTAGCCAATCAAACAACTATGGGTAGGACTCATACGATACCATTGGTCCAAGGCTTTTGCGTAAGGGTAACCATTGGCAAATCAAAAAGTCCATAATCCATATTGCCCTAACAAATCACGTTCGTAGATTGCATGTATGTAATTTCCTGATTCAGGGTCAACAACATGGCGCTGTCCATGGACTATGTCATCAAATGGTTTGAGTGATATTTTCCTACGAGTGCCATCTATTTCTATGATACTTAGTTAATATTGTACAAGAGCTTATGCAGAGGCATTAGATCGTTATTCAATTGATTGTATTCGTAGTTTTTTTTCCATCGTCAAAGACTATTGATCAAGTGTCCACCTATTGATCAAACGTGTGGACTCGCAGTCGAGAGAGGATGAGATGGTTTCCAGAGCTGTTTGCCCAGTGTACTGGTGGGGTGCGTATGTAGCTACTTGCTAGCTACCTAGCAAATATGGGCACTGTAGCCATTCATAATCCAAAAGCATCTATACCTCAGTGGTCATCATACACTACATGACCAAAAGTATGTAGACACCTGCTCGTCGAACATCTCATTCCAAAATCATGGACATAATATGGAGTTGGTCCCCCTCCCCTTTGCTGCTACAACAACCTCCACTCTTCTGGGAAGGCTTTCCACTAGATGTTGAAACATTGTTGCAGGGACTTGCTTCCAGTCAGCCATGAGCATTAGTGAGGTCGGGCACTGATGTTGGGCGATTAGTTCTGGCTCGCAGTCAGCATTTCAATTCATCCCAAAGGTGTTCAATAGGGTTGAGGTCAGGGCTCTGTGCAGGTCAGTCAAGTTCTTCCACACCGATCTCAACAAACCATTTCTGTATGGACCTCGCTTTGTGCACGGGGGCATTGTCATGCTGAAACAGGAAAGGGCCTTCCCCTAACTGTTGTCACAAAGTTGGAAGAACAGCTTCATCTAGAATGTCATTTGTATACTGTAGTGTTAAGATTTCCCTTCACTGGGACTAAGGAGCCTAGCCCAAACCACGATAAACAGTTCCAGACCATTATTCCTCCACAATATGCCTTCAAGCAAGTAGCGTTCTCCTTGCATCCGCCAAACCCAGATTCATCAGTCGGACTGCCAGATGGTGAAGCGTGATTCATCACTCCAGAGAGCGCGTTTCCAATTGTGGCGAGCATTACACCACTCCAGCCGACGCTTGGCATTGTGCATGGTGATCTTAGGCTTGTGTGCGGCTGCTCAGCTATGGAAACCCATTTCATGAAGCTCCCGACGAACAGTTATTGTGTTGACGTTGCTTCCAGAGGCAGTTTTGAACTCGGTAGTGAGTGTTGCAACCGAGGACAGCGGTCCCGTTCTGTGAGCTTGTGTGGCCAAAACGTTGGATATTAGGTTATTCAATTATTGCATCTGGGCTCCTAGTGTGCGGCGCTCCTTTTCTTTTTTTAAGCTTGTGTGGTCTACCACTTCGCGGTTGAGCTGTTGTTGCTCCTAGACATTGCCACTTCACAATAATAGCACTTACAGTTGACTGGGGCAGTTCTAGCAGGGCAGAAATTTGACGAACTGACTTGTTGGAAAGGTGGCATCCTACGACGGTGCCACGTTGAAAGTCACTGAGCTCTTCAGTACGGGCCATTCTACTGCCAATTTTTGTCTATGGAGACTGCATGGCTGTGTGCTCGATTACACCTGTCAGCAACGGGTGTGGCTGAAATAGCCGAATCCACTAATTTGAAAGGATGTCCACATACTTTTGGTGATGTACTGTATGTCAGTGGGAGAACTCGGAAGAACAGGAATTGCCTGCCAAGGAATTTGGCTTCAATTGTTATGCATGGTGTCAGTGGCCTCCGATGTTGCTATGGGGACTCTTAGGGAATAATCAAGTGGAAACTGAGTGTCGACTAGAAATGACTTGGACCATAGATTTATCTATTCTAACCAGTGCAGTCATCCTCTAAAATCTTATCAAAATACTTCTGAATATCTTGTTCTCCCCAGGCTGCAGTTTATGGGAAGTGTGTGACTGCTTCCACCACAGGCAGACAGGAGCTGAGAAAGGACCTGTGTGTTAGTTTGATGCTCTGAAGGCGTGCTTTGTTACAGCAGTAAGTGGCATATTACAGGGGTTTCATTGTACATTTGATCAAATTGTCTGTTTTTGATGTATCAATTTACTTTATCATCAAATTGTCTTGCAGGCCAAGAAGGGAGTGAAGTAGTGTCCATTCTGCCCAACATAACCAGGCAATGGACCCAATGTCCCCCCCATGTTGTTATCTTCAACATAACCAGGCAATGGACCCAATGCCCCCCCCCCTCCATACCCAGGCAATGGACCCAATGTCCCCCCCATGTTGTATCTTAAACATAATCAGGCAATGGACCCAATATGTTGCATCTTCAACATAACCAGGCAATGGACCCAATGTCCCCCCATGTTGCATCTTCAACATAACCAGGCAATGGATCCAATGTCCCTCCATGTTCCATGAACATCATGTAGTACTGTATCAGTAATGTGCTGGAAGACTTCTTGTCTAGTCTCACCTGTTTAAAATTGGCTCCAGGGGTAATGCCAAGACAGCGTTTGGACAACACTCTTTTCAATAATGCTTCAATGTCATACTGTGTGACTATGTACTAACATGTAGCCCACTACCGGAGACTTGTAGGACTGTGTCTTTATAATATGTCCTTTATGGCTCAGTTGGTAGAGCATGGCGCTTGCAATGGCAGGATTGTGGATTTGTGTCCTGGGGTCACTGATACGTAAAATGTGTGCACAGCACGGATGACTAAGTTGATTTGGATAAAAGCGTCTGCTAAATGGAATATTGTTATGTAAATACATGTGTGTATGGGGTCGCTTTTGTTCATGTACACACACATTTTAACAAGCAGTTTATTTTACCAGGTAGGCAAGTTGAGAACAAGTTCTCATTTACAATTGYGACCTGGCCAAGATAAAGCAAAGCAGTTTGACATGGAATAAACAAACAGTCAATAATACAGTAGGAAAATAAGTCTATATAGTTGACAACTGAATATTTTGCACATTTTCAAAAAATACAATGAGTTGAAAGCTTTACAGAAAAAAACTTATTCTAAAGAAGTCATGAGCAGTTATGAAGCCACTATTGATGTCCTCTCTCTGTGGAGTCCATTTCATTCACTGTCCTTATAGTAGCCACAGCACAGTGCACCATTGTAGAAGTCAAAGCCACTGTTTCAAATGCTACAAGAACAGAGAGATGACAATTCAATCGCATAAATAAACCACCTCTACAAGTATTCCAGTATTTTGCCTACATTCTGTCACTGCTAGAGAAGCCACTTCATAGGAACAATTCTGATCTCTATACAGTTACTCACTTTGACCCATTCATTTCACTGCAAGTTACAATAAAAGGCACAAAGCAGTGGCACCCACACACAGGATATGACTAAACAAAATAACCACATTACTTTTAAGTCATGGAAAACATCACATGTATGAAAGGCACTGGTGGAGAGAGAGTAGAACCAGAACATGGAATGTAGAACCAGAGTTATGGATTCAGAACTCCTTTGTGGGTAAAACGTTTGGGAATTGTACATTACACTGAGTGTACAAAACATTGACACCTGCTCTTTCCATGACAAACTGACCAGGTGAAASCTATGATCCCTTATTGATGTCACTTGTTAAATCCAATTCAATCAGTGAAGGGGAGGAGACAGTTTAAAGAAGGATTTTTAAGCCTTGAGACAAGGATTGTGTGTGTGCCATTCAGAGAGTGAATGGGCAAGACAAAAGATTAAAGTGCCTTTGAATGGGGTATGGTAGTAGGTGCCAGGCACACCGGTTAAAGTGTGTCAAGAACTCCTACTCTGCTGGGTTTTTGACACTCAACAGTTTCCTGTGTGTATCAAGAATGGCCCACCCCCCAAAGGACATCCAGCCAACTTGACACAACTGTGGGAAGCATCCCTGTGGAGCGCTTTTGACAGCTTGTAGAGTCCATGCGCCGATAAATCGAGGCTGTTCTGAGGACCACAGGGGGGTTGTTGCAAGTCAATATTAGGAAGGTGTTCTTAATGTTTTGACCAGTCAGTGTAGAAATACGGCTACAGTATCAGTATGTACTCATCAAAATGGAAGTCTGGTTTAAAATCCAGAGGAAAATGTAAGCAAGGAAGCTAACCGATTTATCCTTAATTAAATGTACTATGAATGTTTTCCAAAAATATTATGTAAAAAAAAGCAGCAAGAGAACATTTAGCTACGTTCAGAAAATAAGGTATACACTATTTACAGCTCACAATAACTAACATACATTTCAAAGGGCTTAACAAAAGCACTACAGTAACAAAATCAAGTAATCTCTACAGAGCCAAAACGAAAACTCCACATCACCTAGAAGTATCAAGGGATTTAAAGTGACTCAAATGCAGCCATTGGATAGCCGGATAGGTGGTGCATTGCTCTCTCAAACACACAGGACAAAAGGAAACTTGGCATGTGGTATTGCATAGCTTAACGTACATTACAGTATAGCATTGAGCTTCTTAATAAAAAAACTAAAATAAGTTAATATTTACATACAAATAGATTTATGGCAGCATAATACAGCATATTTTTATAGAATAGTCTACAATATATTTGATCATCACTATATCTGCAATGTCTTCTGGAATCATGGAAGGAGCATGCTAAAAAAAGCATTCCTATTTGGTAGAAGAACACAGACTAGGGTCAAATGAAGACACACTGGCTGTTTACACAGGCAGCCCAATGCTGATCTATCTTCAGCCAATAAATGGTATTTTGACCAATCAGATCTTTTGCCAATAATTGATAAAAAGCTCAGGATTGGGTCGCCTGTGTAAACGCAGCCAGAATGTTCCCTATAACAATCAATGCACCTCACACACTCATAATCCTCCTGTACTGGTCAGGTATTATGAAGACAGGTGGTAAGGCAGTGTGATCCATGGTACATGACTGTGTGTGGGAGAGAAAGAGTGTGTGTTGTGGATAGTATGAATGCGTGTATAACGACCCACTGTACATGTGTGTGTGTGTGTGTGTGTGAGGGAGAGAATAAGGTGTGCACATTCTAACCAACTGTATTGCGAGTGTGTTTGTGTGAATACAGGGATTTGCACAGTCCAACCCAACTGTCCGTGAGTGTATGTTATACCGTATTCATGTGTGTGTATACCGTTACCCACTCCCAGTTACTCGTCTCTCTCAAGCTCAGAGGTCTGTTTTATCTGGCGTGTGTGTACCAGTGCTACCCCCAGTAGCGGTCCCTCTAGGGCTGCATGGAGATCCCACCCCCCATGTCCAAGAAGGACTCCAGCCCCGGCACACCCCTCCTGGAACCCCAAGCCTCTCCTACCCCCTCTACCCCCAGGGCTCTCCTCCTTCTCAGGTCCATGTCTCCTTGGTCCCTGGCCTTCTCCTGGACCCCCTGGTCCTGGCCTTTGTGGGTCTTCTCTTCAACAACATCGCTGGAGTCTGACTGGACGGTCGCCCTCTCCTTCAGGTCCCGTCCACTCTTCTTCACAGCCCCTAGTTCTTCTCCTAATCCTGGTTTGACAGATCCTGGCCCAGCTGCAGCCAGAGCCTGCTCCCCCCGGGCCTTGATGGCACTCTCCAGCTGTGCCAATTTCTCCTTCTGCGCCTGGACCTTTTTCTCCTTCTCCGCTCTCTCCATCACCTCTCTCTCCGTCTTCTCCCACTGGATCCTCTCTCGCTCCGCACTCTCCCTCTCTGCTCGCTCCTTTTCCAACCTCTCATTCTCTATTCCCTCTTTCTCTACTCTGGATTTTTCTATCTCCTGCTCTCTCGACAGTTTCTCTCTCCTCTCCCTATCCAACCGTTCCTCCTCCACCCTCCTCTGCACCGCTCTATCAATCCTCACTTCTTCCAGTCTCTTTCTCCATCCTCTCCTTCGCCTTGTCCACTACCTCCACCCCTCCTTTAACTACCCCGTCCTCAGCTTTGGCAGGTGGCGGCTGGGCTGGTTCTACCTTCATCCCCTCTGACACCTTCTGACCCAGCGGTACTCCCATAGCCCCAAGGTCCCTCTCCTTAGGGGCCTCCACCTCTGCCCCTGCCACGATTGCTGCCTCAGCCAAAACAGGCCGTTTAGGGACCTCCTGAAGGACTTTTTCCTTGGCGATAACAGAGGCAACCACTTTGAAGACCTGCTCTTCTGCACTCTTCTCCACAGGGAGGACCTCATTGTGAGGCTCGGCCCCTCCGGCCTGTGGAGCTCCAGCGGGCTCCCCAGGCTCCATGGTGTCTGAGGCCAGGGCAGGACCACCTTGAGCTGGGTCTTTGGGTTTGGATGCTCCCCCCTCCTCCTGGACCCCCTTCTCTGCATCGGCCTCTGGAGCTTGATCTATCGTAATACAAATATCGTTACTTACTTTCCCTTTGAATAACCAAACAGTTCAATTACTCAACACTTAGATACACATCACAATATAAAGACAGAACACGTATGAGTGTGCACAYGCTGTGAGTCTGTACCTGTCTTTTTGGGGTGCATCTCCTGGTGCTGTTCCTTTATGACAGCCAGTAGTTTCTCCTGCTGGTCCAACAGCCTCTTCTGCTGCTCCTGCTGCTCCTTTATAACCTGCAGCAGAGCAGCATGGTCCAACTGACCCTCTACATGGGGGGAGACAGGGTTAGAACACACCAAACACACACAGGGGGAGTCAATTACAAGTGGGTTGGGTTGAATATACCATTCATAAATCATATATTTGGAGGTATTGGGTATCTACATTGGAGGGAAAAAGGGTATTCGATTTATCCAGACAAACAGTATAGGGATGTGTTTAAGGGTTGGGGGCTGGAGGAGGGATAACTCAGTCAAATTAATGTTGGGTGTGGTTGCTACAAACAACAACAGTTTGGTGGGGGGGTACTGTGTGAGAGGGGGTGAGGTGGTTTAGAACTTGAGGGTTATGGCCATTTGGGTTAGGGGGACACAGAATTAGAAAGGTGAGTGACGATGTGAATACAGATAGAGAGAGAGAGAGAAACACTTGAACACACTAAACAAACATGAGTTATCTATCCAAAACAGAGATGTATGGATAAACCACTACTCCAATCTTTTTGGCTCTATAACAAAGAACAAACAGCAAAAACATATACATTATAATACAAATCTTAGAATCAACTATTAAAGACAACCAGATTCTCCAATTACATTTATTGAACTACAGGACAAAATACAAACCCTCCAACCCAAAAAGGCCTGTGGTATTGATGGTATCCTCAATGAAATGATAAAATATACAAACTACAAATTCTAATTGGCTATACTTAAACGCTTTAACATCATCCTCAGCTCTTGCAACTTCCGCAATATTTGGAACCAAGGACATATGACCCCAATCCATGAAAGTGGAGACAAATTTGACCCCAATAACTACAGTGGGATATGCGTCAACAGCAAACTTGGGAAAATCCACTGCATCATCATTAACAGCAGACTTGTACATTTCCTCAGTGAAAACAAAGTACTGAGAAATGGTCAAATAGGCTTTTTTACCAAATTACCGTACAACAGACCACGTATTCACCCTGCACACCCTAATTAACAAACAAACCAAAACGAAGGCAAAGCCTTCTCATGCTTTCTTGATTTAAAAAAAGCTTGACTCAATTTGGCATGAGGGTCTGCTATACAAATTGATGGAAAGCGGTGTTGAGGGAGAAAAATACAACAGTGTGCGCTTAAAATGGGCAAAAAAAAAWTCTTTCCACAGGGCCGTGGGGTGAGACAGGGATGTACAGTACCAGACAAAAGTTGACACACCTACTCATCAAGGGTTTTTCTTTATTTGGACTATTTTATACATTGTAGAATAATAGTGAAGACATCAAAACTATGAAATAACACATGGAATCATATAGTAACTAAAAACATGTTAAACAAATCAAAATATATTTTATATTTGAGATTCTTCAAAGTTTCCATGATGACAGCTTTGCACACACTTGGCATTCTCTCAACCAGCTTCATGAGGAATGSTTTTCCAATAGTCTTGAAGGAGTTCCCACATATGCTGAGTACTTGTTGGCTGCTTTTTCTTCACTCTGCAGTCCAACTCATCCCAAATCATCTCAATTTGGGTTGAAATCGGGTGATTGTGGAGGCCAGGTCATCTGATGCAGCACTCCATCACTCTCCTTCTTGGTCAAATAGCCCTTACACAGCCTGGAGATGTATGAGATGTATTGTCTTGTTGAAAAACGAATTATAGTCCCACTAAGCACAAACCAGATGGGATGACATATCGCTGCAGAATGCTGTGGTAGCCATGCTTAAAAGTGTGCCTTGAATTCTAAATAAATCAGACAGTGTCACAAGCAAAGCACCCCCAAACCATCACACCTCCTCCATGCTTCACGGTGGGAACCACACATGTGGAGATCATCCAATCACCTACTCTACGTCTCAAAGACATGGATGTTGAATCAGATCAAAGGACAGATTTCCACCGGTCTCATGTCCATTGTTCGTGTTTCTTGTCCCAAGCAAGTCTCTTCTTCTTATTGGTGTCCGTTAGTAGTAGTTTCTTTGCAGCAATTTGACCATGAAGGCCTGATTCACGCAGTCTCCTCTGAACAGATKATGTTTATTTGGGCTGTAATCTGAGGTGCAGTTAACTCTAATGAATTTATCCTCTGCAGCAGAGGTAACGCTTTGTCTTCCTTTCCTGTGGCGGTTTATTAAACATAAGGATGACTGAGTTGTTGTCACAAACCAGCTCGTGAGAAGTGACAGAGAGCTCTTATAGGACCAGGGCACAAATAATAATAATCAATAATTTTGCTCTTTATTGAGCAAGCTTACATATAAAACCTTAAATTGTTCATCAAAAATTGTGAATAACTCACCACAGGTTAATGAGAAGGATGTGCTTGAAAGGATGCACATAACTCTGCAATGTTGGGTTGTATTGGAGAGAGTCTCAGTCTTATATCATTTTCCACACAGTCTGTGCCTGTATTTAGTTTTCATGCTAGTGATTAGAGGTCGACCGATTAATTAGGGCCGATTTCAAGTTTTCATAACAATCGGTAATCGGCATAATTTTTTGGGGGGGACACCGATCATGGCCGATTACATTGCACTCCACGAGGAGACTGCGTGGCAGGCTGACTACCTGTTATGCGAGTGCAGCAAGGAGCCAAGGTAAGGTGCTAGCTAGCATTAAACGTWTCTTATAAAAAATCAATCTTAACATAATCACTAGTTAAACTAGTAATATCATCAACCATGTGTAGTTAACTAGCTTGTCCTGCGTTGCATATCGATGCGGTGCCTGTTAATTTATCATTGAATCACAGCCTACTTCGCCAAACGGGTGATTTAACAAGCGCATTCACGAAAAAAAGCACTGTCGTTGCACCAATGTGTACCTAAACATCAATGCCTTTCTTAAAATCAATACACAAGTATACATTTTTAAACCTGCATATTTAGTTAATATTGCCTGCTAACATGAATTTCTTTTAACTAGGGAAATTGTGTCACTTCTCTTGCGTTCTGTGCAAGCAGAGTCAGGGTATATGCAGCAGTTTGGGCCGCCTGACTCGTTGCGAACTGTGTGAAGACCATTTCTTACTAACAAAGACCGTAATTAATTTGCCAGAGTTTTACATAATTATGACATAACATTGAAGGTTGTGCAATGTAACAGCAATATTTAGACTTAGGGATGCCACCCGTTAGATAAAATACGGAACGGTTCCATATTTCACTGAAAGAATAAACGTTTTGTTTTTGAAATGACAGTTTCCGGATTTGACCATATTAATGACCTAAGGCTCGTATTTCTGTGTGTTATTATAAGTAAGTCTATGATTTGATAGAGCAGTCTGACTGAGCGGTGGTAGGCAGCAGCAGGCTCGTAAGCATTCATTCAAACAGCACTTTCCTGCATTTGCCAGCAGCTCTTCGCTGTGCTTCAAGCATTGCGCTGTTTATGACTTCAAGCCTATCAACTCCCGAGATTAGGCTGGCAATACTAAAGTACCTATTAGAACATCCAATTGTCAAAGGTATATGAAATACAAATGGTATAGAGAGAAATAGTCCTATAATAACTACAACCTAAAACTTCTTACCTGGGAATATTGAAGACTCATGTTAAAAGGAACCACCAGCTTTCATATGTTCTCATGTTCTGAGCAAGGAACTTAAACCTTTTTTACATGGCACATATTGCACTTGCACATATTGCACTTTTACTTTGTTCTCCAACAATTTGTTTTTGTATTATTTAAACAAAATTGAACATGTTTCATTATTTATTAAATAAATTATATATATATATAAATAAAAGCTAACAATTTTTATATACATATTGGCCAATTAATAGGTATCGGCTTTTTTGTATGGTAGCATGGTAGCATACTAACTCAATTAGTATGGTAGCATTGCCTTTAAATTGTTTAACTTGGGTCAAACGTTTCGGGTAGCCTTCCACAAGCGTACCACAATAAGTTGGGTGAATTTTGGCCCATTCCTCCTGACAGAGCTGGTGTAACTGAGTCAGGTTTGTAGGCCTCCTTGTCCGCACACGCTTTTCAGTTCTGCACACACATTTTCTATGGGATTGAGGTCAGGGCTTTGTGATGGCCACTCCAATACCTTGACTTTGTTGTCCTTAAGCCATTTTGCCACAACTTTGGAAGTATGCTTGGGGTCATTGTCCATTTGGAAGACCCATTTGCGACCAAGCTTTAACTTCCTGATTGTCTTGAGATGTTGCTTCAATATATTCACAATTTTCCTCCCTCATGATGCCATCCATTTTGTGAAGCGCACCAGTCCCTCCTGCAGCAAAGCACCCTCACAACATGACGCTGCCACCCCCGTGCTTCACGGTTGGGATGGTGTTCTTCGGCTTGCAAGCCTCCCCCTTTTTCCTCCAAACATAATGACGTCATTATGGCCAAACAGTTCTACTTTTGTTTAATCAGACCAAAGGACATTTCTCCAAAAAGTACGATCTTTGTCATCATGTGCAGTTGCAAACCGTAGTCTGGCTTTTTTATGGTGGGTTTGGAGCAGTGGCTTCTTCCTTGCTGAGCGGCCTTTCAGTTTATGTCGATATACTACTCGTTTACTGTGGATATAGATACTTTTGTACCTGTTTCCTCCAGCATCTTCACAAGGTCCTTTGCTGTTGTTCTGGGATTGATTTGTACGTTCATCTCTAGGAGACAGACGCGTCTCCTTCCTGAGCGGTATGACGGCTGCGTGGTCCCTTGGTGTTTATACTTGCGTACTATTGTTTGTACAGATGAACGTGGTACCTTCAGGCGTTTGGAAATTGCTCCCAAGGATGAACCAAACTTGTAGAGGTCTACAATTTTTTTTCTGAGGCCTTTGCTGATTTCTTTTGATTTTCCCATGATGTCAAGCAAAGATGCACTGAGTTTGAAGGTAGGCCTTGAAATACATCTACAGGTATACCTCCAATTGACTCAAATGATGTCAATTAGCTTAATAGAAGCTTCTAAAGCCATGACATCATTTTCTGGAATTTTCCAAGCTGTTTAAAGGCACAGTCTAGTGTATGTAAACTTTTGACCCACTGGAATTGTGATACAGTGAATTATATGTGAAATAATCTGTCAGTAAACAATTGTTGAGAAAAGTACTTGTGCCATGCACAAAGTAGATGTCCTAACCTACTTGCCAAAACTATAGTTTGTTAACAAGACATTTGTGGAGTGGTTGAAAACCTAGTTTTAATGACTCCAACTTAAGTGTATGTAAACTTCCGACTTCAACTGTAGGTACATGGTTGCAAAGGGCATCAGTGCCTTAACAGAGCGATTTGCCAAGGCAGGATACTCTGAGTGCAGCCCAATCCAGAAATCTGGCAGTGGCTTCTGATTAAAATCAGTTCTCACAAAACCGCTTGTTGCAATTTTGATGAGGCTCTCTTGTTCAGATATCAGTAAGTGGCCTGGAGGCAGGGCATGAAAGGGCTAACAAATCTAGTTGTTGGTGTCATCCGTTTTGGGAAAGTACCTGCGTAATTACGCAACCAACTCACTCAGGTGGTTCGCTCCATCACATATGTGACATTGTCCGTAAACTTGAGTTCATTTGCACACAAAAAATCATACAATGATGGAAAGACCTGTGTGTTGTCCTTGTTAATGCAGACAGAAAAGAGCTCCAACTTCTTAATCATAGCCTCAATGTTGTCCCGCACATTGATTATAGTTGCGAAGAGTCCCTTTAATCCTTGTTTCAGATCATTCATGCGAGAAAAAACCCACTCAGTCATGTGAGAAACTCATCATGCAAGCAGTCAGAAAAGTAAAAATTATGGTCAGTAAATAAAACTTTAAGCTGGTCTCTCAATAAAAATAAAAAAAGTCAATAATTTGCCCCTTGATAACCAGCACATTTCTATTTGCTGTAAAAGCGTTACATGGTCGTTGCCCATATCATTGCATAGTGCAGAAAATACATGAGAGTTCAGGGGTCTTGCGTTAACAAAGTTAACCATTTTCACTGTAGTGTCCAAAACGTCTTTCAAACTGTCTGGCATTCCTTTGGCAGCAAGAGCCTCTCGGTGGATGCTGCAGTGTACCCAAGTGGCATCGGGAGCAACTGCTTGCACGCGTGTTACCACTCTACTATGTCTCCCTGTCATGGCTTTTGCGCCATCATAGAATTTCACTGGCTTGTATGCTAAGCAGTAATTGTTTCAAAACATCTCCTGCCATGTCACTGATGCGTCGTGAAACAGTGGTGTTTGATGAAGGCATTGTCTGTATAGTTTTTTGGGGCCTTATCCCCCAGCATTGTCGCAGCCATATCCACGGCAGCAGGAAGAATTAAGTCCTCCACAATAGTATGGGGCTTGCCTCTCTCAGCCACTCGGTAGCTCACCATATAAGACACTTCTAGCCCCTTCTTATTGATGATGTCTGTTGCTTTTACACGTCTTACTCCTCGAAAGTCATCTTAATTCTTGCTCAAAAAACTCTCGTGGCTTATTTTTCAAATTAGCATGTTTTGTTTCTAAATGTCTGCACAACAGTGAAAGTTTCATCGAGTTGTGAGATAGTACTTTGCACATATAACACACTGTGGCTGAGGAAAGGCACTACTCCCAATATAAGTGAACCCCAAATCAATGTAGATCTCATCATATTTGCGCCTCTTTGATGGTCCAACGTCCCTGTGTTGTTTGGTGCTTTCCCGGGTAAGGGAGCAATAGCTCTTTGGCTGCATCAGATTCACAACCCTCAGTGTCCATGCTAGCTGGGCTAACAACAAATGTAGAATTACTGATGCTAGCATTGGATGTGCTCGTGGAAGCAGAACAACTTGTGTCGTCGACAGGTGCAGGTGAAGTACTGCTGGTAGTAGCAGTACTACCAGTAAAGCTGATATGTGTCTCTATGGACACATTTATCAATTGTCGAGCAAACGGAATGAGCAGCAACTACATTTGGCTACATACGGACCATTAATGGAATTCCCGCGAGGGAGTAACGGTTGATGTGATTGGATGTTAATTATTTGACAGGCTACCTGTATTTGACATTGTGTTGTTATTTCGGTGAACACTAGATGGTTTAATTTTATTTTTGGCAGTGAAACGAGGCTACTCAGGCGAGAAAAACAACCTCGCCCAAATGTATAGCCCCATTTTGAATGTGAATCACATTTTTATTTGGCGTACCCCCGACGGCATTGCATACMCCAGTTTGGGAATACCTGCCCTAGACCACACAAAAAACGATATATACCTCGGCCTAAACATCAGCGCCACAGGTAACTTCCACAAAGCTGTGAACGATCTGAGAGACAAGGCAAGAAGAGTCTTCTACGCCATCAAAAGGAACATAAAATTYGACAWACCAATTAGGACCTGGCTAAAAATACTTCAATCAGTYATAGARCCCATTGCCCKTTATGGTTGTGAGGTCTGGGATCGCTCACCAATCAAGAATTCACAAAATGGAACAAACACCAATTTTAGACTCAA
Organism: Salvelinus sp. IW2-2015; assembly: GCF_002910315.2. NCBI lineage: Eukaryota > Metazoa > Chordata > Actinopteri > Salmoniformes > Salmonidae > Salvelinus > Salvelinus sp. IW2-2015. Next base: position 65,435,043 of record NC_036858.1, on the reverse strand, counting down.
TGCAGAAATTTGCAAAAATATCCTCTGTGTACAATGTAAAACACAAAATACATGCAGAGCARAATTAGGCCGATACCAGCTAACTAACAAAATTCAGAAAAGAGCCGTTAAATTCTACAACCACCTAAAAGGAAGCGAAACCCAAACCTTCCATAACAAGTAGAGAGAGCGACAGAAGGCGAGGGATGAGTTCATACCTGCAACCAGCTTTTTTATCACTGTGACAGGAGCCGGTATACAGGAAAAGAAAGGAGACAAGAGTTAGCGGAGAAAAACCAAAAACCTGATGTGGAGTATCCTGAGTGAATCTGCCCTGGTCTGTCTGCCCTGGTCTGTCTGCCCTGGTCTGTCTGCCTGCCATGGTCTGTGAACTGTTAACCCTGGTGCTTGTTCTGTACTTCAATCCTACTCTTTATTTGTTTTTCTATAATCTTGCTTATCCTTAGTGCAATTTCCACTCCACTTACCATCCATCTTGTCCTCCGCTCCTCTCTCCTTTACTTCTGGAACAGCAGCCCCCTCTGCTGCCACGGGAACCACTGCTTCAGCAACTGGGGCCGCTGGCTCACCTAAACCACATGGTCAAAGGCCAGGTGTCCAACATATCTACAGCCAATCAAATCACTGACAGCATCTGAGATGATTGAATGTTCTGGATAAAGACCAGTCATACTCACGTTTCCCAGCAGCCTCTGGGGCTTTGGCCGCAAGAACCAGCGCCTGCTCAGCCACCACATCCTTCCCAACAAGCACCTCTTTCACTGGGGCAAGTTTCTCCACTTGCTTTAGGAGTGGGACTTCCTGTTTTTCCACCACCCCCGGGTCAGGCTTCTCCAGCACCTCATTGGACTGCACCTCGGCTCCTCCCACTTCCTCCTTTTTCACCAACAAAGGAAGTTTATCTTCCTCCTCTCCTCCCTCTTTATTCTTCACCTCTTCCTGGTCCGCCACTCCCTGACCCTCAGACTCTTCTCCTCCTGCTGCAGGTTGGTTCTCCTCCTCCAGCTCTGCGTCATTCTTCCTCTTCTCTATCTGGACCTCATCATGGGGGATGGGCGGCTCGTGCCGATGGGCCTCCCCGTCAGGTACCGCCACACCTGGAGGAGGGGGAATGCACACAGCTATAACACATGGAGTTTCAGGTGTTGCTGTAAATAGTATTCTGACAAACAAACCATTACTTATAGATTATTGCTTTCCTTCTATGTTCTAGTCTAGTGGATTCCCTCTGGTTCTATAGGGTTCACCCTGGTTCTATAGGGTTCACCCTGGTTCAATAGGGTTCCTCCTGGTTCTATAGCATTCCCCCTGGTTCTAACAGGTTCCCCCTGGTTCTAACAGGTTCCTCCTGGTTCTAACAGGTTCCCCCTGGTTCTGTACCTGCATCAGGGCGGTCTAGCTGCACTTCCTCCTCCTCCTTCCTGTCTGGAACTCCTTGTTCAGGTCCTTTGATCTGGGGGGGCTCAGCCTGTTCCTGCTGTCTCTCTACTGGACGGACTGGCTCTAAAGCAACAGGGGCCTTAGGCCTCTCCACCAACACAGGCTTCACCTCAGGCTGTTTCGCTACCACCGGCTTCTCTACTGCTGGGAAGGAACAATTTATTTGTATGTGTAAGAGCCACTAGATGGCAGCAGAAATCTAAGCTATGAAGAGATGCAACACTAATACGGACCTACAATACAGCCTAAGAGAATGAGACGGGGACAGAGAAGACAGACAGCGACAGAGAGCGAGACAGACAGACAGAGAGCGAGACAGAAGAGAGCGGACAGACAGAGAGCGAGACGAGACAGAGAGCGGCAGAGAGAGACAGAGGCAGAGAGCGAGACCAGAGAGCGAGCGCAGACAGAGAGCGAGCGAGACAGAGAGCGAGCGAGACAGAGAGCGAGAGCAGAGAGCGAGCGAGACAGACAGAGAGCGAGCGAGACAGAGAGCGAGCGAGCCGAGACAGAGAGCGAGCGAGCGAGCCGAGACAGAGAGCGAGCGAGACAGACAGAGAGGAGCGGACAGACAGAAGCGAGCGAGACAGACAGAGAGCGAGCGAGACAGACAGAGAGCGAGCGAGACAGACAGAGAGCGAGCGAGACAGACAGAGAGCGAGCGGACAGACAGAGAGGAGCGAGACAGACAGAGAGCGAGCGAGACAGAAGAGCAGCGAGCGAGACAGACAGAGAGCGAGGAGACAGACAGAGAGCGAGCGAGACCGACAGAGAGCGAGCGAGGACAGAACAGAGAGCGAGCGAGACAGACAGAGAGCGAGCGAGACAGACAGAGAGCGAGCGAGACAGACAGAGAGCTAGGGAGAGAGACAGAAGAGCAGGAGAGACTATGGAGAGAGACATAGGAGCTAGGGAAAGAGACAGACAGAGCTAGGGGAGAGACAAAAGAGACAGAGAGCTAGGGAAGAGACAGAGAGAGACAGACAGAGAGCTAGGGAGAGAGACAGACAGAGAGACAGACGAGAGGCTAGGGAGAGAGAGCAGACAGAGGCTAGGGAGAGAGACAGAGAGACAGACAGAGAGCTAGGGAGAGAGACAGAGAGCAGACAGAGAGCTAGGGAGAGCTAGGGAGGTAGGGAGAGCTAGGGGAGAGGGACAGAGAGCTAGGGAGAGAGACAGAGAGGCTAGGGAGTAGAGACAGAGAGAGCTAGGGAGAGAGACAGAGAGCTAGGGAGAGAGAGACGATAGCTAGTGAGAGAGACAGAGAGCTAGGGAGAGAGACGGAGCTAGGAGAGAGAAGAGAAGCTAGTGGAGAGAGACAGAGGCTAGGGAGAGGAAGAGCAGCGAGCTAGGGAGAGAGACAGCGAGCTAGGGAGAGAGACAGCGGTGGGAGAGGACAAGCGAGTAGGGAGAGAGACAGCGAGCTAGGGAGAGAACAGCGAGCTAGGGAGAGAGACAAGCGAGCTAGGGAGAAGAGACAGCGAGCTAGGGAGAGAACAAGCGAGCTAGGAGAGAGACAGAGAGCTAGGGAGAGAGACAGAGAGCTAGGAGAGAGACAGAGAGCTAGGGAGAGAGACAGAGAGCTAGGGAGAGAGACAGAAAGCTAGGGAGAGCTAGGGAGAGCTAGGGAGAGCAAAGGAGAGCTAGGGAGAGCAGGGAGAGCAAGGGAGAGGGACAGAAGCTAGGGAGGACAGAGAGCTGGGAGAGAGACAGAGAGCTAGGGAGAGAGACAGAGAGCTAGGGAGAGAGACAGAGAGCTGGAGGAGAGAGACAGAGAGCTAGTGAGAGAGACAGATAGCTGGGGAGAGAGAGCTGGGGAGAGAGACAGGAGCTGGGAGAGAGAGAAGGGAGCTAGGGAGAGCAAAGGAGAGCTAGGGAGAGCTAGGGAGAGAGCAGGCGCTAGGGAGAGAGACAGGGCGCTAGGAGGAGACAGGGCGCTAGGGAGAGAGACAGGGCGCTAGGAGAGAGACAAGGGCGCTAGGAGAGAGACAGGGCGCTAGGGAGAGAGACAGAGAGCTAGGAGAGAGACAAGAGAGCTAGGGAGAGAGACAGGGCGCTAGAGAGGACAGAAGACAGAGAGCTAGGGAGGAGACAGAGAGCTAGGGAGAGAGACAAGAGAGACTAGGGGAGAGAGACAGAGAGCTAGGGAGAGAGACAGAGAGAGACAGACATGAGAGCTAGGGAGAGAGTAAGGGCCTAGGAGAGAGCCAGAGATGGAGGGGAGAGACAGAAGGTAGGAAGAGACAGGGACCCATGCTTCCGTTATCATTAATCTGCAATAAACAGGAAACAGGTGTGGAAGGAAGTGGACCACTGTATCAGTCAGAGCGAGAGAGATAAAAAAAGAAAGACAGTGATAGAGGTAGAAAGAGATGGAAAGAGGAGAACGGAAGGAAGGATGAGGCTGTGTGAACTGTCCTTGCTCCGATGTGTGTAACTCTCTCTCATTTTTATGACCCCCTTCTCTTACCCAAACCCCTAACCTCCCCAAACCCCGGCCCTCCTGTCTCACTCATCTCTCCCCTCATTTCCTCTGTCTGTACCTCTGAATCGTCTCCCTCCATCTTATCCCGTTACAGGAAAGAGATAGCAGGCATTTCAGCTGCCCAGGAGAGGGGGAAAATGAGAAGGGGAGAGGGAAGAGGAAAGAGAAAAGGAAGTAGGAGAGGGGGAGAGAGGGGAGAGGAGAGAGCGAGATGAGAAACCACTGGAGTTTGAAGAGCATCACTCTGGCTCCATCAATGTCAAAGATGCTCCTCTTATCCTCTACCCCGTCTGTCTAGCTGTCTGTCAGTCAAACATTCAATATATTCCCCCATTGATAAAGGAATTTATATGTTTAAAGTAATGAATAAAGTATTCCACCCTGAAACTGTATAACTGTGTGAAATGTATTAGAATTATAAGGCTATAATAATGTGCTAGAAGCATAATTCAACAATGTGTGTGACTAGGCCATTGTGTTACTATTTTGCAATATGAGCTGGGTAGACATTCAAGGACAACTGAACTGTCGACTTGTGATAACGATGAAACATGTTGCAGAAGGGTGATAAACAATGTATGTGAACTTTGGAAAAATACAGCCCACCTAAAGAGAGGTGGAGTTTCTACTGATGTGAGTTCATGTGTGTGTGTGTGTGTGTGTGTGTGTGTGTGTGTGTGTGTGTGTGTGTGTGTGAGGTATAAAAGGCTATGTGCATTGTATGATTTTCAGAGTACTCTCTGAATAAAGGATTGATCTATTGCAGACAGGGGACTTAGTCTAATTCTTCATTAACCAGGGCCTTACAAACCTCTGGGAATTGGTCAAAGTTATAAAATAGTTCAGTTAGAACATTGGGATAAAAATTCTCGTGACACCCATTTATCTGCGGTTCCATCTTTCTTTGTTTTAAGATTGCTTTGACCTTTTGGCTCTTGGTCTCTCTACTCTCACCAACACTGACATCAAAATGTGATCTTTGGAGTTCAGAGCATCTCAGACTTAGAACTGAATAGAATAGCTGACTCAAGGAAGGAACATTGTAATATGGTCCATACCGTTCAGTAAATCAGCCATGTCAGGATGGATTCCCAAGACRGCTCTCTTGTCAGCTGCAGGGGGAGGAGGGGCATGCTTGAGGGTGGAGTCACTGGCTGAGATTGACACCGTGGTGAAGGTGCTGACCAGCAAGATGCCTAACCCAACCCACAACACCAACTATAGAGAGAGAGAGAGATGTTGGTCAGTGATGAGGTTAGTCGAGATAATGTATGTATGTATGTACAGTTGAAGTCGGAAGTTTACATACACTTAAGTTTTTTACATACACTCGAGTCATTAAAACTCGGTTTTCAACCACTCCAAAAATGTATTGTAAACAAACTATAGTTTGGCAAGTCGGTTAGGACATCTACTTTGTGCATGACAAGTCATTTTTCCAACAATTGTKTACAGACAGATTATTTCACTTATAATTCACTGTATCACAATTCCAGTGGGTCAGAAGTTTACAYACACTAAGTTGACTGTGCCTTTAAATAGCTTGAAAAATTCCAGAAAATTATGTCATAGCTTTAGAAGCTTCTGGTAGGCTAATTGACATCATTTGAGTCAATTGGAGGTGTACCTGGTACTCTGCAAGGATGTATTTCAAGGCCTACCTTCAAACTCAGGCATCTTGCTTGACATCATGGGAAAATAAAAGAAATCAGCTAAGACATCAGAAAAAAAATTGTTAAACCCACAAAATCTGGTTCATCTATGGGATCAATTTCCAAACGCCTGAAGGTACCACGTTCATCTGTACAAACAATAGTACGCAAGTATAAACAACCATGGGACCACGCAGCCATCATACCGCTCAGGAAGGAGACGCGTCTGTCTCCTTAGAGATGACGACTTTGTGCCGAAAGTGCAAATCAATCCCAGAACAACAGCAAAGGACCTTGTGAAGATGCTGGAGGAAACAGGTACGAAAGTATCTACATCTACTAGAGGTCGACCGATTAATGGGAATGGCCGATTCAAGTTTTCATAAACAATCGGAAATCGGTTATTTTGGGCGCCGAATTGCCGGTTTTTTTTTTACAACCTATTTAATCTTTATTTAACTAGGCAAGTCAGATTTAAGAACACATTCTATTTTTAATGACGGCTAGGAATGTTCTGCCTCGTTCAGGGGCAGAACGACAGATTTTACCTTGTCAGCTCGGGGGATCCAATCAGTTGCAACCTTACAGTTAACTAGTCCATGCTTCTAACACCTCATTAACATTGCACTCCACGAGGAGCCTGCCTGTTAGCGAATGCAGAAGCTAAGTTTGCTAGCTAGCATTAAACTTATCTTATAAAAAACAATCAATCAATGACTGTCATTGCTCAATGTGTACTTAACCATAAACATCAATGCCTTTCTTAAAATCAATACACAAGTAATATATTTTAAAACCTGCATATTTAGCTAAAAGAAATCCAGGTTAGCAGGCAATATTAACCAGGTGAAATTGTGTCATTTCTCTTGCGTTCATTGCACGCAGAGTCAGGTATATGCAATCAGTTTGGGACGCATGGCTCTTTGCGAACTAATTTGCCGGAATTTTACGTAATTATGACAACATTGAAGGTTGTGCAATGTAACAGGAATATTTAGACTCATGGATGCCACCCGTTAGATAAAATACGGACGGAATAAACGGTTTGTTTTCGAGGTGTTAGTTTCCGGATTAGTCAAAGGTATATGGTTGAGAGAAGAAATAGTCGACGCGTTATAATTCCTGTAATAACTTGCGGCTGAACTTGAAAGGGTTCTTTCGTTATTTTACCGTTCATGTCTTCCATAGAGAATGTCTTGATCTACTTCAAATAAAGGTCTGTGTTTCGTCAGGCTGTAAACCGCCTCGACGTTTTGATACCGCTGTAATTCACTAGGATAAGGTAACGTTTGTCAACAATTTTCATAAAATCCACTCTACAATTTTTTTTTATCTTCGCTTATATTTAGCCAATATTGATCAGAGTTACCTTGTCCTATGGATATCTACACAGTTAAAAATTGGCACAGTGGTGTAACCCTACACGAAACACAGACCTTATTTTAAGTGAATGTAAAATATTCCTATGGAATAAATGACGGAACCGCTTTTCAGATTTGCTAAGAGGGTGTCATGGGAATTATGACTCGCGCACTTGTGTTGTTCAATTCTACCATGCCCATTTATTAAAATAGGATTCCTGCATAATAGAAATTAAAGTTTTTGTTTTCAACATTCATCACAGGTAACTAAACTCAATTTTTATTCAAACAGTTGAGAGTATTTGTCACCTAAGCAGACTCTTCAGTATCATTGTCACTTCAGAGCTGTGTGCGTGTATTTTATGTGTTATTATTAAATTAAAATAAAAGTGTTCATTCAGTATTTTGCAATTGTCATTATTACAAAATGTGTGTTGTGTATGATATATATATACACTGCTCAAAAAAATAAAGGAAACACTTAAACACAAACCCCCACCTGTGGACGTCGGGGCCCTCATACCACCTCATGGAGTCTGTTTCTGACCGTTTGAGCAGACACATGCACATTTGTGGCCTGCTGGAGGTCATTTTGCAGGGCTCTGGCAGTGCTCCTCCTTGCACAAAGCGAGAGTACGGTCCTGCTGCTGGGTTGTTGCCCTCCTACGGCCTCCTCCACGTTCTCCTGATGTACTGGCCTGTCTCCTGGTAGCGCCTCCATGCGCTGGACACTACGCTGACAGACACAGCAAACCTTCTAGCCACAGCTCGCATTGATGTGCCATCCTGGATGAGCTGCACTACCTGAGCCACTTGTGTGGGTTGTAGACTCCGTCTCATGCTACCACTAGAGTGAAAGCACCGCCAGCATTCAAAAGTGACCAAACATCAGCCAGGAAGCATAGGAACTGAGAAGTGGTCTGTGGTCACCACCTGCAGAACCACTCCTTATTGGGGTGTCTTGCTAATTGCCTATAATTCCACATTTTGTCTATTCCATTTGCACAACAGCATGTGAAATTTATTGTCAATCAGTGTTGCTTCCCTAAGGTGGACAGTTTGATTTCATAGAAGTGTGATTGACTTGGAGTTACATTGTGTTGTTTAAGTGTTCCCTTTATTTTTTGAGCAGTGTATATAAAAAAAATCAATAAATCGGCCGATTAATCGTATCGGCTTTTTTTGTCCTCCATAATCGTACGGCGTTGAAAAATCATAATCGGTCGACCTCTAATATCCACAGTAAAACGAGTCCTATTTCGACATAACCTGAAAGGCCGCACAGCAAGGAATAAGCCACTGCTCCAAAACCACCATAACAAAGCCAGACTATGGTTTGCAACTGCACATGGGGACAAACATTGTACTTTTTGGAGAAATGTCCTCTTGTCTGACGAACAAAAATAACTGTTTGGCCATAATGACCATTTGGAGAAAAAAAGGTGAGGCTTGCAAGCAGAAGAACACCATCCCAACCGTGAAGCATGGGGGGCAGCATCATGTTGTGGGGTGCTTTGCTACAGGAGGGACTGGTGCGCTTCACAAAATAGATGGCATCATGAGGAGGAAAATTATGTGGATATATTGAAGCAACATCTCAAGCATCAGTCAGGAAGTTAAAGCTTGGTTGCAAATGGCTCTTCCAAATGGACAATGACCCCAAGCATACTTCCAAAGTTGGTGGCAAAATGGCTTAAGGACAAA